>NC_054704.1:10300490-10415490 GCF_016097555.1 Gigantopelta aegis | reverse complement strand
TAATTGGGAAGTCAAGGTGTTTTTAAATATGTGAAATCCTTGCCATGCGAGCATCGAAATAACACAACTGCCTGGATGACGTCGGCCATGTTTACTGATTGGTATTTGGCCCTGGACAAAAAATTGAAACGACAAAAGAAAAAAATAGCACTCATTGTTGACAACTGCCCCGCTCATCCCCACGTGAAAGGTCTGCATTGTATTAAACTGATTTTTCTTCCACCAAACACTACTTCAAAGACCCAACCAATGGACGAAGGTGTGATGTATAATTTGAAAATCCACTATCGGAATTTGGTGTTAGATTTACAGCTCCATGAGAATTTAGATGTTTAGTTATCTCAAATGTAACAATATCTTAAACTAACCGGATGGCACCATCAACTTTGACATATAGAGTTTACTGTATATATATATATATATGTATATGTATGTGTGTATATATATATATATATGTATATGTATATGTATATGTGTATATGTGTATATATATATATATATATATATATATATATATATATATATATATATATATATAAATAAATAAATAAATATATTTAATTACGGTATAATATTCGCCCCATCCCCCCTACCCCCTTTTATTATTTTTAGTTAGGGGTTAGAGTTAGGGCGAGGGTATGGGGAGGGGGGACCAGGGCAGATATTTTTCCTTGAATGAATGAATGAATGTTTAAGACACCCCAGCACGGAAAATAGCTATCGGGTGTCAAACTATGGTAATGGAAAAAAGTGATGATCAAACATCAATATAGAAAATCAACAGGTAAATAAAAACACAGTGTAAAGGACTGTGTAAAAATACAAATATCACAGATAGATATAATTAAAATTTAGAATAAAATTCAGTATCACGTAAAAATTGTAAAACTAATTCTGGATGGAATCGAAAAGATTCCATCACATTTGTTAATCCAAATATATCTGGGAGTTTGTTAAATGCTTACACTCCACCAAAATGATATTTTTCCTTAATTACAACAGTTCTAATAAATTAATTTAACAGTGGTGTACGCCTCATTCAGTGGCCTGAAAAAATTATCCTAATCATGATTAGATCACATTAATTTTCCCGTGTCATCACTTTGAGTGTATTTATTAATTAATGATACACAATTTGCATCTCGCTCTTTACGATTTAGAGCACCTGCAATATGCAATGAATGAATGAATGTTTAACGACACCCCAGCACAAAAAATACATCGGCTATTGGGTGTCATACTATGGTAATGCAAACAAATAAAGTGATGAAAATTCAAGATTTAAATAAAAACAGCGTAAAGAACTGTGCAAAAATACTGACTTTTAGAAGAAAACGAAGGGATTTGTGATGTATTGGCCATTCTCAAAGAGAATGTTACGCCCCTGCACCAATGAGGTTACAGCATGCAAGTACATTAAATTTAGTGAAAAAGTGGGGTGTTTTTGTAAAGCATACAGTACATAGTTGAATTAAAAATCAAAAAGTGTGCAGTAGCTTATTTCAGGTGAGCAGTGTTCAAAGTGGTTGTTTCTGACATTGAAATGTTCATTTAATAAATTTTCAGACTGATTTGCACTGTTTTTATACAATATTTTTAAAAACAAAATGTTTCCTGCTAATACAGATCTAGCACCCGACTAAATGGGAAGCAATAAGTTTTGAAAAAAATTAAATGTAAATAAACTACGAATGCTTGTGAACTTGCCCCCATCCCCCTCTCCCTCCAAAAAAAAGAGTTGCCATCTTACTGGTCAAGACTACACAATACCTAGGCCTAAAAAAAAACAAGTTTCCAGTTTTCTGATTTACCATAATTTTATGTAATGTTTAAAAATAAATAAAAATATCTATATATATATTTTTTTTTTTTTTAAATAAACAAATCATGATCCCTGATTTTTGGCAATCAGCAAAGTAGATTTGGAAGACCACGGCAGGGTGTGCACTTTACGGTCGCCCGATCGCCCATGGCAAGTCAAAATAGCACCGGGCAAGTCAAAACTGTATCACGTGTCGCCAAGCGGGTGACCGAAAATTTCCGCATATTGTATTATGTATCAAAATGCAAATAACTAACGTTTGTTAGAGATCGGAAAGTTTTTTAATTTATTGTTTTTACTGGTTTCCTATTAATATCTGTGCAACTAAAACCATATGGGATAATAGCGACCATTTCCCCAGTATATCGAACAGTCTAAAACCATTTGGAATGCCTCGGCCGGTTTTGATTATGTATTCGGAAAAACTCGGCCACATAAATGTATTCGTATGTTCTATCGGAACACCTCGGACATGTCCGTCTTTACTTGCCATTTAATTACAATCGGAACAACTCGTCACATTCCGCAACGTTATGTTTACAAGCCTGAGGTTTTCTGAAGTTACATTGTGTTGGAACGTTTTCGTTTCTTACGGAATATACAGTCTACTATACCACGCACCCAATCGTCACTGCCAACGATGTCAACAACAGCTATCATTGCCTGTGCATGTGCGAGTGTTAAATAGGAATGCTGGTCAACTCGCCCGAGTGTTTGGACAACTTGCTCCAAACTTTACTGTCCGTAAATAATTGTGACAAAATTAAAAATCTATGTCTACAACTTTGGCGTAATTTTATTTATTAATATTACAGTGAAACTCCGTGATTACGATCACTTATTAAAGGGTTTTATATTGGGAGATCTTAATATAGGATAAATAATAATCTATTACAATGAACTGTCAAGCCTAATTTAACGTTTGTGAGTTTGTCCCTTATTTTCTTGAAGGTAGACTAAACTCCAGCAAGAGCCTTATGTGTTGGAAAGATGTATACCCGGACCACCAACACATATTGACACTTTAATAAATGAAAAACGCGTAATTTTAGAATTAATAAAAAAACATGATTATTTCTGCTAACTGGGGGCAGCCATTTTGTTTCATTTTTGTGACGCCCGGTTGTATAGTTTGGGGCGAAGTGACGTCAGCTCAGGTCCAACTTCTCTATTATGCACAGTGTAAACAAATGCTCTAATTTACAAGGCGCTTCGCTTTCATCAATCTGACTTGAAAAACAACATAAATGACTTGATAGTATAATAAACTATTTGACTAAATATATTTCAATTTGCATCAATATAACGAAATGGAAATGCACATTATTAGGCCTATTGGTAGGATACGTTCAAGCAAAAACGACCACTCACAATACCCAAGTGATAATTTTCTTTTCTCTGGGACTACGTAATTGGTCAGTTTTGTGATTTTAAATGGGAAAGTCTACTTAATCAAGGGTTTTACAGAATTACTTACAGTAATAAAGCTGGTAAAGTCCATTACGATTTGAGGTTATCACACAATACCCCGTGATCTTAATAAAAGAGGCACTTCTTTTTAATGTGTCTAGACACAAGTGTCTAGGGACCGTCTAAATATACACCTGCCAATCAAGAACCACAGGAACAGGCCACGGAAAGAAAACACCAATTAAGCAAGAAAACACTCCCAACTATTATTTCAGTACGTGGGTTAATTTATATACAAAATATAATAGTTATTTCAACACTTTGACAATGGTGGTTTATTTTGTATTGAAAAATAAACCACATATACACGTTGCTGTGTTACTGGGATAGATATTATTACAGAACATTGCGATGCATGCGCAAAAATCAGGTATGTTTTGTTTCTTCAGTTCGAAGACTAATTCCTGACGTGACACGTTAGGTATTACGTAACCACCAGCTCGCCAGAGGGCGTATTCACTGGGATGATACAAAATGGCTGCGCCCATTATATACATGGCTGTTAACTGTCCGCCATGTAATTTTCACATTGTAAATGTACCATAACCTGCTGTATTTAGTTGGTGTAAAGCCCATTCGACGACAATAATGCGTCCATGTTTTAAAACAACTTTCGTTGGTTTTTTAAATCGAAACCCATGATGTTGGCCGTTTCTTGGGATGCATTGGGGCAGTTCCACGGTAACGGAATTACAAGTTGGAGAGATATTTCAGGCAATAAACTCAGCTAGTCCACATAAGAAAAATTATCATAATGACGTAACTATGTAATACACTAGTACTGCACTAGTACTTGTCATAGGCAGAAGTGAGACTCCCTACTGCAAGGTGTAGTGCATGAGTACTTAATTAAAGTTTGTTAACGGAATTACGTAAAAACGGACACCATTTTTACGGGCACCGCAAAACATCGACAAACTCTGTGAAGTATGATGAAAGAATTTTATAAGTTAAATAATAATTCAGTATACTTGTTTTAAGCATTCAGAATCATACCGCAAAACATCGACAAACTCTGTGAAGTATGATGAAAGAATTTTATAAGTTAAATAATAATTCAGTATACTTGTTTTAAGCATTCAGAATCATACTAATATTTCAAATGATAACTAGTTTCAATATCGGTAAAATGTACACGTATATGAGTGGAGATTTAAACTAGCACTAAACTGTGTACATATTACATAGTAAATGTTTAAAATGTTTGACAGCAATTGAGAAAAATTCTTGAACAGTGACATTGTTAATAACAAAGAATTACACCAGGTCAGAGGAACACAGGCCAATTAAAATTATATAAACTGACCGTCAAACATCTAGATTGTATTACAGTAAGTGAAAGATATTATGCCTATATAATAATAAAATTCCTCATCTATCTAAGGTTATGATAACATACATGACAATTCTTTCCATTTTAAGAATTTTACTCAGATCAGATTTCCTTGTAAAGACAGCATTAACACTATAAAACAGTTGCTTTCTTTTTGTCCATTATTTACATTTAAAAGCATAATGTTGGTAATTAGAATGATACTTTCCATTTTCTGGATATCCTAGCTGTCATTTAAATATAAATTATTAAATACATCTACAGTCAATAAATGCCTTTGGATAAAGTAAAATTAAAGTTTGCTTCAAGTAAATATGTTATGTTACATTTCCACTTTCTGGACCCTATTTAAAGATCTATACAGAGCTTGAAATAGTGGCCTGTAAAAAGTGAAAAGAAGTCTATTTTTAAATCTTGCAAGTGAAATAAACATTCACCTGCTAAAATTAACTAAAAATCGCGTCATTTTTCAAAAAACAGATGTATGTAAGATCATCTCATCTTCTATTTAGCTCAGGCCAAGCTCATAATTCTGTTACATTTTAATTTTATAATGCTCTAAACTACATATTAGAGGTCCTAATTTTCCACACATTGTCCCAAACCCTACATTCACGTTGTGCTGTCTTATTTCCAGCAGGCCATTTTTGTTTCACAGCAGGCCATATTTCTTTTGGCCTGCTATTTAAAAAATAAATAATGGCAGGCCATATTTTGCTTCATATTTCAAACCCCGATATAATTCTAGTAGGTTTCGATTATAACTTGAATTTTGTCATGGATTTGCAGAAGTTTAGTCATCATAACGAAGCTTTTAAGTAATACTGTTTGGTTAAAGTGTATCAGATTTCCTCAATTTCTATATTGTTAATGGATGGCATTTATATTTGCTATGGGTGTTCCGCAAATGCATTTGGAGCCACTACTAGTACTATTACCATATGGATTTTTTAAAAAGATTTTGTATATCTTCCTATTGTTACATCACTTGATGTATTGGTGTATATGGATAAGAGTGTAGCATTTTAGTAATATGTAGGTTTATATTAAAGTGTTTCTTGACACTATATACCAAAGACAGTAACAGAATTACAAACCTATGGTAACGGAATTACACATGTTTACAGCTATATAATTTTACTAATAATGTATGAATTTGAAAGTAAATGTGTCCGATTATGTTCATCAAGGCTCGAATTTGGTAGGCGGCAGGCGGCAATTGCCGCTCAAAGCGCACAAAATGCTTTCCAAAAAACCGTTTCACAAGCAGGTTTTGCTTTCCATCTGGTTTCTAAAATTTGTTTCCGGTATATCCCAGAATTCACGTCTGTCGCGCTTTTACCGCATTTCAAATGAAGAACTTAAAATATTTAAAACATTGCTATATTTGTATTGACATCGTAGACGCGGCCATGTTACATTGGTGCGCACACCAATAATGGCAGAACTATCTACCAACAACATTTTCGAAACTCATTCGGATCACATCGGCCGATTACGGTTTTTCAAATCAGAGTTCAGCGACAGCGAGTAATGCAAACGTCCTGAGCTATTTGGACTGGTTCTCGGACTGGTCATTCGGTTTAACATGTAGCGTAAAAACTAGTCTAGCCAACGTTAGGAAACAACTAATGGTTGAACTTACGCTTATTTATCGATGGAATCAGCCGAGAAGTTCCGAGTGTCGCGACTTTCAAAAACGACTACAATTTTAGAGACTACCATCGACCAAGCTACTTTAGAACTTATTACAATCATGGCCGCGGTGGCCAAAAAAGCTACTGTCAAGAAATGGGCAAGTACACACGCAAACTGGTTAGAATTTGAATGCAACGAAAAAGGTTCTGTGACGATTATTTCATGCAAAATTTGTAAATTGATGAAAAGAATTTGTGGGTTCATATGTGAAAAATATGTCAATAAATTAAACATATCGAATGAATTCACATTTTGGAGATTCTGACTTGCACTAAATCGAACATGCAATTAGATAACATGATAATGAGGATATTTGCACAACCTATTAAATAGAACTTGAAATGTTTTATTTCAATTATTATCTTATGACATACTAAAAAACAGTATGCCGAACACATATAAAATTAGAAAATTTGTTTCTAATTTTCATTATTATTCATACTTACCTAGTGCTAGCACAACAAATATGCTATTCAACATGAGTCATACCTACACACTGCAGAATTCTCTCCCTTGCCGGATATGCGCAATGCTATCCTTGCACGGGATACCTGTAACTTCATTCTCGGTTCAAAGTCCACCCACCGAGGGAAAGCCTCATAGGGGTGGGTGGGAGGTATAGTTTGTTGTGCTAGCACTAGGTAAGTATGAATAATAATGAAAATTAGAAACAAATTTTCTAATAGTCTTATTCAACTTACTGTGCTAGCACAACAAATATGCTATAACGGACGTGCAATGACACCGTTAGAGCACGTGAATTCAACATTAATGGGAGGAGGTAAGAAATAGAGGACTTACCCGTACCCAAAAAGCTCCTTTGAAGTAATGACATGGAGATAGGACGAACCACGACATACGGTAACAAGGAGTCAAAAAACTTTTGGGAATAAAAAGGGGCTTCCCAAAAGAAAAACTCATCCCCATGAAAAGGAGGAAAAACATCTCCCCAGGGAGAGGAAACGGTAGACAACACTACAAAAAAACCCATCCCTCAGAAAAGAGTGGAGTGTTAAACATGTCCGAAGTGTGAAACGATGGCAGTCGGACGGAAAAGAGGTCGACCCCTTTCCGTTGCCCTGCGCACAGACACGACGTGTTGAGCCGCAATGACTGTCTGGATCCTACGCGTACCGTCAGGACCAACCGCCATATCCCGGAAATAGAAACGGTCAAAAGTGTGCCGTCCTTTCCAAACCCCTGCATTCATGACCTTTATAATATCTAAAGAGTCATGAAAATTCAGGGAAGCAGAAATGGCTCGGATCTCATGTGGTTTAACAGAGAAATTCCGTAACACATGATCACCCGCCATCTCATATGCTAGCTTGATGGTAGCTGCTATCCATCGAGACAAAGCATTTTTTGTGACATCACCCGGCCTAATGGTATAAGAAATAAACAATCTCTTTTTACCCTGCCGCCGGTTTTTCGTACGCTGCAAATAATACTTCAATGCTCTCACCGGGCAAAGAAGTCTATCCGAGTTATCAGATGACAGTGTACGAGATAAACTGTGAATGACAGTAGGTGGAAACTCTTCCCCTGGAGACTGGTTTTTAGCAACAAAGATAGGGTCGGTACGTAAAGTGACAGACCCGTCCGAATTGTAATCAACCAAGTCATGCAAAAAAGCATGTATCTCACTGATCCGACGACAAGCTGCCAGTGAAACCAGAAACAGAGTCTTCCACGTCAAGGCACGAAGACTAGCAAACCTCAACGGCTCATAAGGCGCACCCTTAAGAGCATGTAACACCAGAAAGACATTCCATTTCGGAATAATGGAAGGTCGTTCAACCGTGGATTGTAATGATTTAAGTAAATCATGCAACACCAAGTTGGTAGAAAAGTCACGACATCCACACTGTTTAAGAGTAGTGAAAATCGCAGCTCTGTGACTTTTCACTGTCGTGACTTTGGTTTCCTTTCTTGGACCAACGCCAGAAAAGTACTCCGCTAAATCGTTGACAGTAGGCGATAAGGGATCGAAATCCCGTGCGTTCGCCCAACGAACCCACATACGCCAGTGACACTGATAAACCGACTCGGTAGATTTGCGCTTTGCTGAAGAGACGAGATGCGCAATTCTTGTCGAAAAACCTCTGCGTCGCAAGGAAGCCCTGATAACCTCCACGCGTGAAACCGGAAGACCTCCGGCTTCGGATGCCACACCGTCTGACTCAGTCGCTGGCTGAGTAGATCGGACAACACTGGTAATCGGAACGGGACTGCCACTAACAGTGACAGGAGCTGTGGAAACCAGGGCTGCGCCACCCACAGAGGAGCTATCAACGTCACGTGACAAGGTTCCTGGACCACTTTGGTCAACACCTTGCCGAGTAAGACAGGAGGAGGGAAGGCATAAAAATCCAGTCCCGTCCAATCCATACTTAACGCGTCGTACTCCAACGCCAATGTGTCCGGTACCGGGGACACGAACACCGGCAATTGGTTGTTCAACCGTGTGGCAAACATGTCCACCTGTGGACTGCCCCACACCCGAAGAACCGCTGCGACCACCCCTTTGTTCAACATCCACTCCGTCTGAACAGGGGTATGTCGACTGAGGGCATCTGCTAACACATTCACCGATGAAGGAATGTGTTTCGCCCACAGAGTGGTCCCTAGTTGGTCGCAGAATTCCAAAATCGCAAGAGCTTTGCGACCCAAAGTCTCCGATTTGGTTCCACCCCAACGATTGAGATATGCCACTACCGACGTATTGTCGCATCTCAACAGAATTCGACGGTGTCGAAGAAACACACCGGAAATGAAGACAGGCACGATGCACTGCCTCCATCTCCAAACAGTTGATATGAAGCTTCCTCTCGGAGAGATTCCATACCCCTGAAATGTGTTGATCCAACAGATGCGCCCCGTACCCGTCCAGCGACGCATCCGTGAACAGGATCAGATCCGGAGCAGGGGGGTGCAACGGAAACCGATAGGGACATGCACTTGTCCGACAGGCACTCCTGTATCGGATGAGTGAACCATGGGCCCAGAGGCACTATCGTGTCCCAATTGTGACCGTCCCACCGTGGGGGACAAATGCCACTGGAGTGGTCGTTTGAATCGTCTGAACCGCACGATCAATGAGGCCAGAGATTCGAGGTGGCCCAACACCACGTGGAGAGATCGTACCGTAGTACTTTGCTCCCCCATCAAACGTCGCGCCGACGTTTGGAAATTGTGGATACGCGCATCGGTGGGACGAACCGACGCTACCACAAGATCGAAGACCACTCCGAGATATGTGAAAATCTGAGCCGGCGTTAACTCCGATTTCACCCAATTGGGAATAAAACCCAATTGGAGGATCGTGTCCAAAACCAACCCGACATTGGTCTGACACTCCTGTTGCGACGAAGCTGGGATCAACCAATCGTCCAGATAGGTATGCATTCGAACCCCTAACAAATGAACATGACCTACCACCGCTTTTACCACACGTGTAAAAGCATGGGGACTCGTCGCCAAACCGAACGGGAGCACACGAAACTCGTACGCTTTCCCGTCGAACAGGAAGCGCAGAAACTTCCAAAACGCCTTGTGCACCGGGACATGGAGGTATGCGTCTTTCAGATCGATCGACACAGCCCACTCCCCAATTTGAAGCAGGTTCCGGACCGAATGAACCGTTTCCATTTTCATGGAAGGAACATCGACGTAGACGTTCAGTGGCTTCAAATTTAGGATTGGTCTCCATTCCCCATTTTTCTTCCGGGCGAAGAAAAAGATGAGAATAAAATCCCGGAGTGTCCAGACTGACTCTCTGGATGGCCCCTTTGTCGAGAAACTCGGCAATCATACTCTCCACTAAAACGCGCCGATCCGCGGACGGTAACGGCGGCATTCTCGGAGTGGAAGTAAGAGGGGGGCTCGAAGAAAAGGGTATTTTGTAACCGTGTCGAACGACCGACAGAACCCAGGGGTCGAGACCAGGCAGCTTGCACCAATTTCGAAGGAAATGGCGGAGCCTGCCCCCCACGGGTATGGTTGCTAACGGTACCTCCGAAAGCAACTGCCAATCGTTCACGTACCCTCACCCCAACCGCTTACCACCCGTAGGCGCAACGCCTTTGGTGGACTGAGAACGGAACGCAGTACGATGTTTGCGTCCTCGCTTAGCGGAAGATGGGTTGTTGCCTGGTTGCCTCCTAGTGTCAGGAACCCTAGGGATCTGATCCGACTGTAAAAAAAGCAGCCTTTTTTACAGGAGGAGGCTTGAACCCCGAAAACGTGGACCGACGTTTACCAGAGGTTGAGGGTCGAGTGTTCGGGACTGGTCGCGACAAATCCTTGTCTAGGACAATATTAAAATCGGGACCGAAAAGTAAATTTTCCCGTACGAACGTGTACAAAAAAACGTCTTCGCAACGTTTGACGCACTCAAAACCCGCCAGGTAATGGTCACGCCGTAACAAAAGACTGTTCGCAAACAATCGGCCAGATAACTGAGCGATATGCTTAGAGGCTTTTGACGCAGCCTCCAAACAGCCTTTCGCCATCGCGGGAAGGCTCTCGACAGCCTTATCCAAGCCAAATAGGAACGTACCTAAATGGTTATTAACCTGGAACATCGACTTAGCCAGCCGTTCGAACGATTCCAGATCCGCGATTGGCAATGACACATGCGGCGATGGGGAACAAGCGGCTCGGACACTAGCGGGAACGACCGCCGGATGTTCGAGATTGGGCAATATAAAATGCCATGTTCGAGAAAATCCGCCCCCAACGTCTCATAGGAGTCGGCACGAAAAATGCGCGCTCCCGTTAGGATTTTCCCCGTAGGCAGTGCCGTTGGGTACTCATCAACACCCACTCCCAGGATACGATCACTGCCAGTGATCAACACATCAATGTCACAAAGTGAACTGTGCACCTCCTGTGCAAGTGGTAAACCCGACTCCTCACGAGGAGTGACCAAATTCAAAGAACGGTTCCCGAAGGAGACACCCTTGAATGTAGGCTGGGGCCTCAACCTGAGGTATAGCGTCCCCGCATACCTGTCGGACCTGGTCCCTGACAAAAGCCAGAACCGCCGGATAATCGCACTCCTCCTCTACCTCCGAACCGAAGTGAGAGAGAGCTGGGTCAGCGACAGAATCCGGTCCAACCGACGCTTCCTCTGAAGCCAGGTCACTGTCCACTGGATCCCGAAGATCGATATGGACTCCTCCCCCTAATCGAGACGCCCCTGGGGCAGCGTCTCCCGAGACGGAAACAATAGGAACCGAACGACAATCCCTAACTGCATCGTCAAACTGCTGTCGAGACGCAGTTCTGCTGGTTTTGGCGGAAAACCAGGGGGGGGGGGGGGGGGGGGGGGAATGGGAGCCGCACCCGTCGGTCCCGTCTGCGAAAGCAATGATCCCAACTGAGGCGAAGCGTTCAAAAATTCCACAAAACTCCGAAACAACGTTTCCTGAAAACCTAACGGTCGTTCCTGCACCAAGTGCGGAACGGTCGGAGTTTGCGGCCACAGAGTACCCCAACCGAGGGGTATCTGCGCGAACCTCGTCCTCTATCGAGTAAAGTCGAAGAGGTAGGGACCAAAGACGGTGCAAAACTGTGAGGAGATGTCCGTTGCTACCGAAGTCACCGGACCCTTGGGGTAAACATATGCAAACGGAGGACCCAAACGGGATGAGTCCTCCACCCAACGGTAAACATCGGTCGGGATGCCATCAGAGACGGATCCCGGCATCGGAACAACTGGCTCAGTTCGAAGCAAACTGGCAGAACTCTCCTCGGGCCTTGAGAATGCTGAGGTGCCGAAGCGACTGTCAGCAATCGAAGGCAAAGTCGGGGCCACCTGCTCTGCGGACGAAGCAGTGGACCTATGCACAACGGAGTGCATGTGCTCGGTAACCGATGAAGTCGTCAAAACCGGTGCCGCGACGACTCCACCCTGCCCCCCTTCTGTTTGTAAAGGTAACCGTAAACGACGATGGCGACGCCCGCGACGAAGCCACACAAACAGAGGAAGGCGCCGTCACTAACGAAGACGGCTCACGTACCACGGTCACAATAGGAGCCCGGGGGGGGGCGCTCCCGAAGTATCTGTAACTGTACTCGTAACACGGACCGAAGAAGAAACACCCTTGTGTTTCCCCCCTTTCCGGACACTTTTCGAAGTGTCTACAGACTTATGGGACCTACCCACTAAGTCCGACTTGCCGACTACTGCCGAAGCAGACGACAAGATTTTGCTGGTACCCGAAACCTGAGTCTGCGAACCGAACCGACCCCACTGGTCAGGAGACCACGTGGCGCAGATCTCACACTGACGGTCTTGAGAACAAGACCGACAGTCCGGACACAACACGTGTGTGTCTTTACGTCGTAAAAGAAATGGACAACCATCTCGCGCACAAACTTTCCGTGCGCTAGCTGTCAACGAACTCGCGTCGGACATGGTAAATTCAACACAGAATTCCCAACTACCAACCGTATGTCAAGTTCAACCAAAAAAACAAACACAAAATTACAAGTAAAGAAAACTTTTTGCCAAAGCTTAACAGGTGTTAACAGGTGGACTGCAGAATTGAGAATGAAGTTACAGGTAGCCCGTGCAAGGATAGCATTGCGCATATCCGGCAAGGGAGAGAATTCTGCAGTGTGTAGGTATGACTCAGGTTGAATAGCATATTTGTTGTGCTAGCACAGTAAGTTGAATAAGACTATACAACATGAATTCATCATTTTGGTGACTTTGAGTTGCAATAATTATTATATTAAAAATGTTAAATTTTGCAACGGCCCATTACATAGAACATATAACTAGATTAGTTTCAATTAGTATTTATTATTTATTCAGAAAAGATGTCAAAAACATAAATACTTTGGCTCATTATCTTATGTCTTGTATTTTTCAGAAGTGATCAGCTGAAGCGTCGACTGAAACAAGATTACCCACAGCTAATTTTTCATTCACCAAGTCGACAGAATATGTGTGATATTGTCTATGTAGACTCACTTTCAGCAGATACCATGGTATCACGGATGAATGAAAGTGAGTTTGAATCAGATTTCTCACCCAGTGACACAGATTCTCAGACCAGTGCTAGTAGCCCACTTAAGTCAATTCATCACTATCATGACTCGCAACAATCTCTACGGACTCTTTTTGAATCTGGTGTTGTTATAAATGCAGCCATCAAGGCCCAGCAGTCTATGGAATGTAGATGGCCTCCTACATCTGACGACTTGAATGTTCGGTCATGTGAGACTGTAATTCCTGTTGAATTGTACAATATGCTTGCATGGATAGTTGGGGCCTCAGATGAATGCACTATTGTAGATAGGGTTACTGTGCCACAAAAAACTCACTTGTTACTTCTTTCAATATGTCAAGATATTGTGTATATGTCTTCCAATGGTAGAAACCAAACTCCCAAATCACTAGCTTTAGGACTTGCTGTTCGTCATCTGACTGGGTCAGGCCAAGTAATGCAGCTGCTCAACAAATTTGGTCACTGTGCTTCTCCTGATGTAGTCCGTGGATTAGAGACCAGTCTCGCAGAGCTTCAGCTTCTTTCAGTTGATGCTATACCACAAGGCTTTCAGAAAGGTAAACTGACAATATTTGTTTGGGATAACATTGATTTTGCTGAAGAGGCCATAACCGGAGCTGGAACAACTCATCATACAAATGGTATCATGATCCAAAACAACACAGATGATGTGCCTAATGCAACCAAGGAGATTACAGGTACTCGAATCAAAAAGGGTCAGCGGACTCTCAAACCAGCTCTATCAGAAATAGAACCTTACCATCAAAAGAAGAAATGCGGCCCCCAGAACATTTCTGACACTGATTTACCTATAGATATCTATAAAGATAAAGTGAAACAAGCTGTCATGACTGATCTTGCCTATGTTGTAATAAAAGTAACACAGAATGAAGGTTGTACAATTCCTGGATGGCGCGGCTTTAATATGAACTGTAAATCTTCTGTTCCGGCAAAATCGTCCATATATTACATGCCTGTAATTGAAGCTTCCCCAACTGAGATGAGCACTGTGAACAAAATACTTCAAAAAAGCCTAGAAGTAGCCGACAACATGGAGTTGAATAATGTGGTTTTGGTCTTTGATCAAGCTATATATGCGAAAGCACAGCAGATACGTTGGAGCAATGACTTGTACATGAGCAGAATTGTGGTACGTTTAGGCGAGTTTCATACGTGCATGTCATACCTTGGTGTTCTTGGCAAACGATTCAAAGAAGCTGGTCTTCAAGATATCTTGATTGAAGCAGAAGTTGTAGCACAAGGTTCCATTAATGGTGTCATTACTGGTCACCATTACAACCGCAGTATCAAGGCACACAAGTTGATGTACGAAGCACTGGAAAGGCTACGTCTCAAGGCTTTCTTTGACTCAATATCAGAAGAACAGGTTGCAGAGCACTTCCTTCCCTTTACTGAAGAGATGGTGGATGCATACTATGCTAAGAAGATGGATGAGGCTATCAAATCAAGTCAATTCTCAAAATTGATGGATTCCTACTCGTCGTTCATTTTGACACAAAGCCGGGAAAGTGACTCTTTCCAGTTCTGGAGTTCCTATATTAACATGGTGCAATTGCTGTTAACCTTCATTAGAGCAACAAGGGAGTCGAATTGGACTTTGCATCTTGCTTCGGTCAGATTGATGATGCCATGGTTTTTTGCTTATGGCCGAATGAACTATTCTCGGTACTTGCCTGCATACTGGTTAGAGATGATGAACCTTCCTTCTACACACTATGACTGTTATCTAGAGATGTCTGAACAAGGTAATTGGACTGTACGTCGTCAGGACAGATATCCATTTTCATCAATTGCATGTGACCAAGCTATTGAGCAAACTGTGAACAGAGACTCCAAAACAAAAGGAGGCGTCACTGGATTTACATTGAACAGTGGAGCTGTGCAACGTTGGATCCTGGCCCAACCACAACGGTCAGCTATTACACGACAGTGTGAGATGATGGCTGGTGTTTCTCCAGAAACAAGGCCTTGTAAAGATAATGATGCTACTAGAATCAAGAAGGATGAAAAAGCAATAACTTTAATCATGGATACAATCAACAGCATGATCAATCCATTTGACAACCAGTATGATGAACTAGTGTGTCTGAGCTCAGGTGTTATAGCTGACAGAAGTGTGAGTCTTGACTTGAAGAATGCCTATGCTAAAGGTGCCAACTATATGAAAGAGATTAATTTCTGAGAAAGGTGTTGATATGTTTGCCCCCATTAAAAACTTGAAGTTGAAGACTTTTGGAGACCAAAAGAGACAGAAACAGAATACCAAAGCAGAGAAGGTGGCAGTCTTAAAGAATGATAGAGCACTGTTTGCTAGATTGCTAGTCATAGCACAGACCAGGAAGATTGACCTTAGAGAAATTCTGACATATTCCCTTGGATCTATATCTCTGCCATTGGCAAGCATGGATGGCTCTTTAGCTAAAACTTCAAAATCAGCTCTATTAGATCTTGTGGAAAAGAAAGCAGAAGATTGTCTTGTAACATTGGTGCCTTCCAACTCGGCCATTATATTAGATGCCATGGCTGTCCTACAATCTCTTCAGCACATTCCAGAGACATTTGGAGAACTTGCTGACAAGATCTTGGATCTCGTGATTAGCATTGCTTCAAGGTACAAGTGTAGACGTGTGGACTTTGTTGCCGATCAATATCCGGACATATGCATAAAGAATGCTGAACGAGCACGGCGCACAGCAACTTCTAGTGGTACCCAGATTACTCACATTTACAGCAAGGCCCAGAAGACGCCACACCAATGGAAAAAATTTATGTCTGCTGGTGAAAATAAGGAAGCACTTATTACCTTTCTTTTTTCTTGTTGGAAAGAAGGAAACTACAGCAAGATGCAAGACATTGCCATCTATGTCACCGTAGCAGATGAATGCCACTTGATTGACGTTAAGGATGGGAGTGCAACAGTGAGACATGTTGGTGATCTTGACTGTGATCATGAGGCAGACATAAGATTACTGCTCCATACACTACATGCATCTATCAGTCACAATACTGTTGTCATAAAAAGTCCAGATACAGATGTTGCTGTAATTGCACTCAGTTTGAAGAGTAGAATAAAAGCCAATCTCTTCTTTCTGACAGGTGTCAAGAACCGAACACGGATCATCAATTTGCAGAAGATTTCAGCAACATTATCACCCAGAATATGCCAGTCGCTTATTGGAATGCACGTCTTTACAGGTTGTGATTCCACAAGTGCTTTTTATGGAAAAGGAAAGAAGAAAGCTTTTGAATTGACTATTGCATCAAGTGACTTTATTGAAGCATTCTCAACATTAGGTGAGCAGTTTGATTTGAGTGAATCAGTCTTCACAGTACTTGAGCAATTTGTCTGTAAATTGTACGGACAATCGAAATCTACCAGCGTAAATGAAGCTAGATATCAAATCTTTTGTATGGCGAAATCATCAGAAATGAGTTTGCCGCCAACTCAAGATGCTTTGCGACAACACTGCAAAAGATCCAACTATCAGGCAGCCATTCACAGAAGAGCACTACTGCAGTTCATTTCCCCTCCATCACCCACTAACCATGGCTGGAATGTGAAAAATGATGAACTGCTTATTTACTGGATGTCAAAAGACCCAGCTCCAGAGGCTGTTCTTTTGAATGTACACTGTAGATGCAAAGCAGGTACATGCTCTACTGCCAAATGTTCATGCCATTCAATCAAACTAGCTTGTACAGATTTTTGTAAATGCTCCAAAAGCTGCTTAAACAAGAAAGATGATGACAAAGAAATTAATCGACACAGTGATGATGATGATGATGACGATGATGCTGATTATGATGATGAAGTGTGAAAATGGCAGGGTTTCTTGCAGAAATTTTGTTTAGGGTAGGCTCTATTTTGTTTTGTTTATCATATGTGACATTGGTGAGAGATACTGGATATTTAATGATACTTTGATGATTAAGACTGTTTCATTGATATATGTCACTGACACTGAGTCATACAGGAAAATGTAAAAAAATGTTTAACATTATAAAAAAACTATTAATCTGAAATTTGAGGGTACACAATTTTACTTGTTTTACCCATTATTTTTACCCTCTGGAAAAATACCTGGGAAAAGATGATGACAATGAAGTGTTATCAACACAATGATGATTAATTACGATAATGACTGATTATATATTGCACTATTATGAGTATGTTTATTAGAATGTTCTAATCAGGGTTTCCTGCAGAAATAGTTTTTAGAGTAGGCACTTTGTAATTCTTTGAGATCGCTATGCAATTCTAAAAGTAATACTATACAAAATAAGTAATTGCTAATCAATGGATAATTTTTGCTAATCATTTCTAAAACAAAATGTTCCAGTATATACATGTATAAGGATATCATGTTATGATAAAAGTGTTGCTAATGACAGTTGTGATCATGATGTCTAAAATGAAAGTTGTTTTTTTGTTTTTTTGTATATTACATATTATCTTGAAGAGATTGGTGCTATTTTTAGAATTTGACATGCTTCTATTTGGATAATTATTAAAATAATACAAAATATATGACAAAATATGAAGTACATTGTGAAAAGGAACAATATAAATATATATGTAAAATTTGCAATTGTATATGTTTAGTTATGCCAATGGATACGAGCAAATTGTTTTATTTCTAAAAATAGCACTATATTTACATTATCATGATTTACGCAGGATTTACTAAACATCTTGCAATTTTTTCAAGTTTTTTATTAAGATTATACATATTGATGATGAAATATACACAATTTGTTTGAAAACATTTGCATTTTCAAAACAAAAAGTAAATAACATTTTACTGTTTGGAAAATTATGACTGAATTTTTGTTTTGTTTTTAATCGTAAACATGCGTTAACATGCTTCAAATTGGTTGTGTGCTTAAATGAAGTTACTAAATAGTAACATGGTTCTCTGACAAACACAAATATATCAATTTATTTAATATGAGATGATTATTAACAAAGTTATGAGTGTTCAAAGATGACACATATCTGCATAAAAATACCTAAACATTTACCCCGACAGGGTACCTTTAAAGTCAAATTTTATAAAGTTGTGCAAGTTTGTTTGCTGGAAACAAGTGAATTCCATTAGGTAAGACATGTATATACATGAAAACATAATTGTTTTTTTAGTCCATCTGATAGTGGAACGAAATCCTATTTCTATGCACATAATTCAGCTCAGCCGACGGCCTAAGGGTAATAAACATATAAACCAGGTACATAATTTGTTTGGACTCTTTATTTTGTATAGATTTAATAAAATAAGTGTAAAATAACAGCAATACCTGTGCTCTAGAACTGCTTCTCAAATTCAAACATTTGCCTCCCAATTAAAATTTGAAAAGCAAAGATTGCCTCCCAATCAAAAAAATTAATTTCGAGCCTTGTTCATTAACATATACTCAGAGAATATGAGTTGATTCCTTGATTACATATATATGAATAATACAATCTATCTTTTTGTTTGTTTTCGGTAACAGAATTGCAAACTGATGTTTTCTAATTTCCCCTAAATCTAATTTTTTTTTTTTTTCATTAAAATGGATTATGAAATGTAGTACTTTGTTAGTGGTAAAACAAAAACACTAATAAAAAGAATATTCCCTTCAATTACATGGCTGCTGTACATAAATTCATAGTGTGTATTACGGAAGTGTCATATTTTTAGTGTGACAATATCCTCATAAAATAGCTAAAGTCAAACACATCCATTTATTTTACAATATTTTACTTATCAGATTTGGATTCTCCATACATTTTTACATTAAAAACAATCTTAATATATAAGGAATAACATGGTTTGATTTTTTCACTCCATGTCCACTTTAGCGTAGAATTGCCCATTGCTGTTACTGTTGCAGTTAAACACTGCGCAGTTAACCATCATATAATTACGTCAGCTGACCGGTGCCTCGCAGCGAGCCGGGCGTTAGAGTATAATGCGGTATTTGACGCTAACTTAATCCATTACACACTACATGTCTTTTGATGTCCGGTCTCCTTTAACCATTAACATAAAATACACATTAATTTGAATAAATAAAAGTAGCATACAGTGTACTACCATTTTAAAGTCTAACATAGCTCAATGTTTTGAAAATGAAACTAAAAATTCCCAGTTAAATTTTTTAAAATAAAATCCTGTCAATATACTGAAAAAGGAAAGCTACTTTCAGTTTCCAGGGATCACCCTGCCCATAGCTAAATTAGCCAATTATTAATCTTTAAACAAAATGGCTACAATTTTTTTTATTTGGCTGAATTTTTTTGTTTAAATTAGCCACTTTTTAATAATTTTCAAGGAAATACTCTTACATGTTTAAAAATTTACTAAAAGAAAATGATTTCCATTGTGAGACCGACCGGCCTCGGTGGCGTCGTGGTTAGCCATCGGTCTACAGGCTGGTAGGTACTGGGTTCGGATCCCAGTCGAGGCATGGGTTTTTTAATCCAGATACCGACTCCAAACCCCGAGTGAGTGCTCCGCAAGGCTCAATGGGTTGGTGTAAACCACTTGCACAGACCAGTGATCCATAACTGGTTCAACAAAGGCCATGGTTTGTGCTATCCTGCCTGTGGGAAGCGCAAATAAAAGATCCCTTGCTGCCTGTCATAAAAGAGTAGCCTATGTGGCGACAGCGGGTTTCCTCTCAAAATCTGTGTTGTCCTTAACCATATGTCTGACGCCATATAACCGTAAATAAAATGTGTTGGATGCTTCGTTAAATAAAACATTTCTTTCTTTTCCATTGTGAGACCAGTTTCTAATTTTACCCAATGTGTAAGTCATGTTCAGGTCATGTGATTTGTTCACATCTCGCATAACGGAATGACCGACAATCATAACAAATTTTATTTTACATCTGTAATTTTGATTTTTAATTATGTAACCAAATAAAATTCTTTAGCTAAAACAGTTCCACCTAATCCTCCTTCCTTTGGGTCGTTTAATTTCTATTAATTACGAAACATGAACATTATGCAGATATTCCTAAATAAAAGGTAACCCTAACTGTGCTCTACACTGCGACCAAAATGTTGGCATGGTGACTGATAGCCCGAGTACTCTGACTGTAAGAGAGCTAGACGGACATTTGGACATAAACACGCTCTCATTACAGTCAGAGACCAGCCTATGTCTTTTTTTGGCAATTCCTGACTACCAAACGGTAGGCAATGAGTCCCGCTCTAATACCACAACAATCCTATGTTTGACGTCAAATACCTTTACATCAATCATTTTCGAGTTAAGTGATACAAAAAAATCCACATATTAATCACTAATACACTTACTACAGAAAGAAACCCGACAGCACCCACATTTAGCTACGCTTCGTGACACTCCGTCGCAACAATTGCACAGCTCGGCGATCTATTTCGAGACGTAGACCACGTGATCGCGCACTGGGCGATTCCGCCTTGTGCAGCAGTTACAGGGGCCGTCTCATATCAAGCGAATTTACAACATGGAAGAGTTGGCTAATGCCGTTTTGGATGAATTTGGATTTCATTACGTCATTAAACCAAAACAATTACACATTATTGATTCCATTTTGAATTTGAAGGATACATTTGGGGTGTTATCGACAGGATACGGCAAAAGTATGTGCTACGTACTGCCTCCTCTTATGAGATGACCCCTGTAACGGCTGCACAAGGCGGAATCGCCCAGTCTCGAAATAGATCGCCGAGCTTTGCAATTGTTGCGACGGAGTGTCACGAAGCGTAGCTGAATGTGGGTGCTGTCGGGTTTCTTTCTGTAGTAAGTGTATTAGTGATTAATATGTGGATTTTTTTGTATCACTTAACTCGAAAATGATTGATGTAAAGGTATTTGACGTCAAACATAGGATTGTTGTGGTATTAGAGCGGGACTCGTTGCCTACCGTTTGGTAGTCAGGAATTGCCAAAAAAAGACATAGGCTGGTCTCTGACTGTAATGAGAGCGTGTTTATGTCCAAATGTCCGTCTAGCTCTCTTACAGTCAGAGTACTCGGGCTAGGTGACTGAATGAATTTATTATGTCGCCATCATCAGGCGACGGATTCCAAAAACGTCTAAGCATTAAATTATATGGCATGTGCATTCAGAGTACTAACAGCGAAAAGCAATGCAATTTGTTGACATCATAGTGCAGTCGAAACACTTCTTTATTTACTAAATTGTCCAATTGATCATTGTGAATTCCGTATTAAATTTGTGTAGGCTACTGTGTTACATTATATTTTTCTATTTATTTTATTAACTTTTATTTTATCGAGTTATGGAATGACAATAAAATGTTCTGTTTATTCTAACTATTCTACTTTATGACTATAATAAAACTGTCTAAACTAAATTTCCTTTATTAATATGAAATGTGCAACAAAACCCAAAATGGCGTCATTTCAACAAGTAAGTAGGACATGGCCTACTGACAAAATGTCTAATGGTCCGATTTTAGCGTTTTTAAAACACTCAAAAATCCACTTGCCTTTGCGATAAAGAAATATTGGATTTAACGTTCATTATTATGTAGAATAGTTTTATATGATATGCGATTAAACATATATACCCAGTATAATACCTGTTTTGTTAAAATGGCTCCTTCGTTCTTAGTCGTTGCTTTGTGACGAACTGGGGAAATAGGAACGTCCGGGGGGTATATATAACATAAATGACGTCACGTTATAAATATAGCAATGATCAAATAGCGCTAGACTTTGTTCCCAATAAGTTCAAAATTTAGCATAAGGAAACTCACAAATGAGTAACTGTCATATTGTTAGTCAACTGCAATATTAATACATCAACTTTTTTGTACATGTATCAGGGTCGTACCCTGGTCTAAATCCTAGTGGGTGGCACTACTTTTTATAAACAAATGAAACACTATACAAATTAAACTCTGAGATATGTATGCTACCTTCTGGAGTAAAACAAAAAGTATTATTCCCCACCCCCCACCCCCTACCCCCAAAGGGTACGGCCCTATGTATGTATATAAATTAGATTCTAGAATATGGCAAAATTGTAAGGTATATTAGCTGTGGGAAATGGTCATGAATATAATAATTATCGGAACCGAACACACGGGTACTTCGACCCCTGGCCGCCATTGTTACATATCCTCAAAAAACAGTTTTTAAGCAAATGTTAACACCTTTCCGATTAAAAATTATTTACAGCCTTTGCACTTGTCGCTAACTTACGCGTCACAGACAAAAATTTAATGATTGTCAGGTTAAATATACGTCACAGTGTAATCGATTTCGATCGAGCTGTTTTTTCATTGGATGTATGTCATTGGTAACCTGGTCATTGGTAACCTGGTAAATTGTTAACACTCGTACATGTGTAAATAAGTATGTGTTATCAAAAATAACGAATGATGTTCTCACCAACGGGTGTGTAAGATATATATATATATATATATATATATATATATATATATATATATATATATATATATATATATATATATATACACGTATATACAATACAGTATTCTTCCTGGTGTGGCTGGTATAGTGCTCTACCTCTTGGGGAGCCAGTATAAATATATATACCGTTACACCTTTTGTTACTACTTAAAGATTCACGCTACGAGCGATCATCAGGTAACGTGTAACTGCCCTGCGGCTTGTGCTCTCCCCCACCCCCAACCCAACCCAACTGAAGACTATGCCCCATTCACTGTGCGATTGTTTTGTTTTATTTTATTTGTTTTTTCCTGGAGTGTCATTAATATATATTTATTTATTTATATTCAGTACTCATTATAGGCACATGCACGCACACACAAATTTGTACCAACAATTATAATTGCTGTAACTTAGTGACATTAACCAACAATGTTAACGTTTGCAAAAATAAATAAAAATAAAGGCGGCTACAGCCTACGCTATATAAACAGGTAAACCTGCCAGACGTTTTATCGTTTTTCATTTAAATGAGATTACATAACAATTTACGGCATGTCTTAACATCAGATTCAGACACAGCAGGTTGTAGGACACATATGAAACAACTCGAAGCATTTCATGTTAACGCCACAAAACACAACTATAACTGCGCTGTTCTAAAAAACATTGATGATATTGATAAATCGAAGTCAAACACATTCGAATCACTGTGGATACATCTGGAAAAGACGTACCCTAGCTAGCTAGTCATAACCATTATTAAATCATTTAAAAAAATATATATATAATAATGGTTATGACTAGCTAGCTAGGGTACGTCTTTATATATATATATATATATATATATATATATATATATATGCAGGGGCGGATCCAGGAATTTTAGCAGGGGCCTTCAAAGGCTCAAGACTGGACCCCCCCCCCCCCCCCACGATAGGAAATTTTCATATTTGAAGATAGCTTTAGAGCAGGCTTTAGACCCCCCCCCCCCCCCCCCCGATCCGCGTCTGATATATATACGAACGTGCACATCCAGAGCAAGCTGTTACAGAACACGCCTGTCATGGGCGCAAGTTAAGACTACGGTACTGCCAGGTCTTCTGTCCATAACATATGTGACTATATAAATGTCATTATTACCTTTACACACGTATGTTTAAAAATGACATGTGGCATAATCTTTGTATAACTCATATATAGAGAAGCAAAGGTTGAATGAGTGAATGAGTGAGTGAGTGAGTGAGTGATCGATTGATTGTTATTTGCTGTGGTGTTTTTTTTGTTTGGTTTTGTTGGGATTTTTGGGGTTAACTGTTTTTAAACACTGCATATACTCATGTTTAGTTTGTTTGTTTGGTTTGGCGGTTTTGTTTTGTTATGTCCAATATCCGATATATATTTCGTGCTGGGGTGTTGTTAAACATCCATTCATTCTATACAAAAAAAGATTAAATGATAAGGACAAGAAAGGTTATTGACACAAGCAGAAAGTCTTCAGACTATAAATAACGTTTTCTTTCTCTTTCTATTGTTATTATTATTACTTTACTATTATTATTTTTATTATTATTATTATTATTTTAAATTTATTATTATTATTAGGCCTATATATATATATATATTTTTTTTTAATTATTTTTTTTGTACTGATGGTGATGAACTTTCCACTTTATTAGCTGGACCCCTCCTCCCAAAAAACAGAATCCTAAATATTTGTAACAGGTAATTTAAAAAAAAATCTTATAATATTAAATAGCAACGATATTTATTTTCAGGGTCGTACCCTCCGGAGGGCGGGGTGAGGGGGAAGTTGCCCCGCTGAGAATCTCACTTTTTTTCTTTCTTTTTTTTAACTCTAGAAAATAGCATACACATCTCAGGGTTTAATTTGTATAGTGTTTCACTTGTTTATAAAAAGTAGTGCCCCCACAGGATTTTGATCAGGTTGTGGCCCTGATTTAAAAAAAATAAAATAATAGCAGGCCTACGACTGTCATAATAAATTATATATTATGGTTTAACACCCCCAGGCAATCATGGATGCTATTTACAAATTGATTATGTGGATAAAATCAAACCCTACTTGCTAAAAAAATTAAATAAATATTATATACTATTAATACCCTTGAACTCTCCCTATAATCAGTACTACTACTTAGATATAACTAATTCTTTCTAACCACAGTACCGGTAACGTAACTGTAAGTTATGTAGCGAAGGGTTATGTTTGAACCAATGAAATATTTTGTACCAAAATTGTCGACCGTAAATGTAGCCAATCACAGCTATCCACGTTTTGTCATTTTGCATCTGAGGAATCTCCATTGAGACTGACAACGCGTGTAGTCATTTTAATTTTGAAAACACAAATCAAAAGGTAAATATATTTTTAGAAGCATATTTTGAACGATATCATAATTAACTATTTAAAAAATACATAATCATTTAGGTCTCTGATTAGCAACAAGTGAAAGTTATTGGTGGTTATCACGAAATTATCAGGAGTATGTAGTCCAAACGAGTTGATCAAGGGAGATAAACTCAGTATAACCGGACCGGCTTCTTTAGCTTAATATTTTAAGTTGTTTTCACAAGCATATATGATTATATCTAGTTATAATCATTGTAATAGTGGTCCCTCTTATTGTGCAGTTTCAATAACGAATGCACCTGTGTTCCTAGTTCTGAAAAAAGCATCCAATTTTAACCTTTAGACAACTGAATGCCATATTCAGGTGATTGCAGTGCAATTGGTATCATTGGAAAGAGCTAGAAAAGACATTTAAAATGGTCTTTGAATTGTGATGATAGGATAAATATTGAGGGTGCTATAGTATTTTGAAGTCGCCTAATTTAGGGTGGTTTTCGTCAATGGATTTACATTTAAAACAAAAGAAACTCTGTGAGTCTGACCATTTTCTTTAAAAATGTGCTTCAAAATGCCATAAACCCTTCATCTGTATCATTGGTAAGAAAGACTCACACCACTAAGAGATGGGTTATTGCCTCTTAAAATCATCTTATCAGTCATTTTAATTTACCAATAATTAATTAATTACGTACCTAATTACCCGGTAATTAGCGGTAGTCCCATTCTGAAAAATGCCCATAACTTCCTTAATATTTGGAATATTTCAACAAAATCTGCACCAGCAGACAGCTATCAAAAAGTTCTATCAGATTCTCACTTGAATAATCACATTCAAAACGAACATCAAAACTGATGAAAATAAACCATATGTAGAAAATAAACACTGAGCACATGGCTAATTTCAATGTAAACAACAGTCTGGACCAATCAGGTGACAGCATTTCCAGTCGCGTGCACACTTTTAGAACATGCCAGACAAAATCATTAACCATCGGCATTATTAAATCTCAAATTTCAATGAAATGTATATCAAAGTTATCTTTGCTTGTTAACCTTTAGACTACTGGATTAATTTTTAACAAAAACCACGTTGAGTGGGTACAAGTTTATAATTTTTACTCGCATATATTCACTTAAATGTTTTATAAATACATGAAATAAAGTTCATATATGAATCGGTAAGTATTATTTGTAATTTTTATTATTTTAGATCGGCTAATGGTGATTAAAATTAGGCAAAAAATCTAAAAAGTTGCGTTTACATACGGGCATATGTGGCCAGCTGTCCAGTATTTATGTCCATTATTCCCGATAACAGTGGTTTTCTGACCAGAATTGTTTTTAAAACCCGAACTACGATTCATATTGCAATATTTGGTAATTTTCGTTGTTGGTAAAACGATCAAATTTATTATCAAATTAGCTGTCACAATCAGCTATCGATCCCTGAAAATTACCACGACGTGCCGCCATTGTTGTCAAGCGAAAATACTTGCCGAAAACCACTTTTTGTACTCAAAATTTCAAGGTATTTTCAATTGAAAAAATCTAAATAAAAGCCACCATTTTGAAAAAAAATCTTTTTTCTTTAATTATATTTCCGTTTCCGGTGAGTGTCTTGTGCAAAACGGCGGGGAAATATGAATTGGGGAATGCACTGTATACAGTGTACAGTATATCGACTGACGTGACGTCGGGCGAGATATCTCGCCTGCAGTACTCAGAAGGTTAATAAACTATTCTGATTACAATTTGAAGAATTCCAATGAGATTAACCATCATTATTTTGAGGTTGATTATCGAAGGTTTGTTGACAAAACAGCCCATCAACGGCTTGGACACCCGATACTGCTGCTGGTATAAATCAGTGGCTGTATGTAGGATTGTCTTGAAAATCCACATAAAGGTAGAAAAGAACACATACTACAGGTCTATATAAGTTTGAAAAGAGTCTTTACTTGCTTTTCAGTAAATCGGAGGCATTTTTTATTGGTTGTGTATACCGAAATTTTAACAGCGGATTTGTGAAACTTCTAGGAATCCTATGGAAATAAACCGAAGACGAGGCAACTGCTGAAAATGTAAACTACGTCATCGGTATAAGTGTAGATTTTCAACCTTGCGCCCACGACCCCAAAAACGTACTTGAAAGTACAGCATTTCCACTGCCTGCTGCACTGCGATCAACCCAGAAACCAGGTATTTGACCTAAGCATAGGCGATGCCTGGGGCCGATTCCCACATACCTACTGAATTAATTTTTGACAAAAACCATTTTGAGTGGGTATGGTCAAGTATTATAAAATCCAGAGTATTGTAAGTTTGAGACTGCGATTTTCGTGAAATTCAAGAGCATGCTGTCATTAACCGTTGTTTTGGAAAGAATTCGACCTCTACCACTCAATATCAAAAGCTCTAAAGACTAACCCTAACCCTATCAGTATCCCTAAAACTACCCTAACTAATGAAAGGGGGTACGGGTTGAACTCATGCTGCTGTTTTTGCTTATAAAAACATTAGAAGAGACACCAAGTGGTTATGAATACATTTCCAGTGTTTGAGATTAAAAAATTTGGGCAGTATCCCAGTAGAATACTAACATTTTAAAATCTGGTATCCCACCTGATAATTTAGTATCTCACTTAAATGAAATTCATAAATAACATCGTAACAAACTTGGATCACACTGTTCTCGTTCCCAGTCTATTGCTACGTTGCAATCAAAATTGTGGAAATCGTGAAATGCACTATCAAACGGAATCAGCAAAAAGAATGGCTACATCTATTTTTAAGTAATACTGACATAAATTAATATTTAGCAGTAATCTATTTAAGTCTTTCTGATATTACTAATGATAAACCTACCTGTATAATTTTTTTGCAGATGTGGAATCAATATCTCAAATACAATTTGAAGGGAGGAAACATCCAACAAAACAATATTGACGTAGTGGTTCCCAGTCTATTGGTACGCTGCTATTGCTCCAGTGTAGCATTAGACTGGGTTCGAGTTGGGAGAGATATTGTTACGGCATAACATTAGACTGGGTACGAGCTCGAAAATACTGTTAATAAAAAACGTAGGATTAAAAAAAACCCAACCTTTTATGGTGGGTTATTGAAGTCTGGTATCCAAAATTAAATTCTGGTATCCCCGTGATATCGGGATGCCATTAATCTCGAACACTAGTTTTACAGAAATAATGCAATAAAAAAAGGTATACCCAAAATAAAATGTTTGTTTATATAGTTTTTAACTGTTTTGACTAATTCCTGTTTTCACTCTGGAAACGAAATCCAGCATTATAAAAAATACGGAACACTATCATCAGTGGCAATGTTTTTTGGGTTTTTTTGGTCAATCGTACTTCACTGTGATTCGATCTGGGCTATTGCGTCCTTGCCACTAACCACTACACCACAAAACAAACAATTGAACTGAATGTTTAACTGCTTTGTGGAGAGCTGTTGTGCATTCTCACGGAATAAACTGAATTTTCACCAAATATTCTAATCGAATGAACCAAATATGTATGAGTATGTTGGGTTCAGATGTAATTTATTTTTGTACTATTTACCAATTTTCAGTAAATGCCCATAATACTGATGTAACCAGGGATATTTTAATACAATTGTTAATACGAATGAATTAGTGCTTTACTGTATTATTTAATATGTATACATTAGCTATTATTATATATAGGCCTAAGCTTATAGTTAGAATGGGTAGTTGGGTATGGACTGTAGTTCTGTTGTTAGTTGCATTTTACGGTCGCCCGATCGCCCATGGCGAGTCAAAATAGCGTTGGGCAAGTCAAAACCTTATGTGTCGGCGACCGAAATTTTCTGCATATTGTATTATTGTATCAAAATGCAAATAACTATCTGTAAGAGATCGGAAAGTTATTTTTTATTTATTGTTTTCAACTGGTTTCCTATTAGTATCTGCGCAACCAAACCAATAGAGGACATAATAGCGACCACTTCTCCAGTCTATCGAACAGTCTAAAGCCATTCGGAATGCCTCGGCCAGTTTTGCTTACGTACTCGAAAAATCTCGGCCACGTAAATGTATTCGTAGGTTCAATCGGAACACCTCAGCCATGTCCGTCTTTACTTTCCATTTAGTTACAATCGGAACAACTCGTCACATTCTGCTACGCTATCAGTATGTTTTGCAGAAAAATTTAGTTTAGGAGCCTGAAGTTTTCCGAAATTAATTGTTGGAAAGTTTTTGTTTCTTACAGAATACCAAACACTGCGAGTGTTGTTAAATAATGATTATGCCTTTAACTTGTGTTGTGTGTTTATTTCTTTACTGGATGTGATTATTGTTTGTATAGATTGCTGTCAAATTAGTCTTTTTAATTCCTCGTCATTCGGCCATAAAAGCACCTTATTCATTCCAAGACCGAGCCTTGGTAAAACAGTCCAGATGTTTGATTGTGTGGGTTCCGTGACAAAATAATAATTATAATTTAATTACAACAGTTTGTAATAAAACTAAAACCAGTTCTGTTTCCTTCTTCTGTGTTGTTATTAAATTAATTGTGTGATATGATAACATGTTTTTTTAAAGTGCAATTCAAGTAAAAAAAAAATTAACGAAATTTGGTTGCGGGCCATTCAAGAGTTGTACGGGCGAGTCAAAGTGTTGCTGTGAGTGGCCCGATTGGCCAGTCAAAAAAAATCCCAAGTGCATACCCTGCTAATTAACAACAATGTTCAGTGATAAATTCAGTGATAACGCTTCGTGATTACTGCTTTACTCAGACAATGGCCATTTTGAGGAAAAGCAGATGGTACAATATTAATGTATAACTAACTGTTGTTTTATGTATGGTCTGGCTGGAAATTTAACTGGCCTGGGTTTTTTTTTTTTTTTTTTTTACATTTTAACTGATCCTTGAATGAAATGACTCTATGTAACTCCAATTTGTAATCAGAAAAACTGTACAAACATCCACAAATGATGTGTAATGGCAAATTCTTACAATCATTTCTCATGTATGGATAAAGAATATGTTTATTTCTGACTTCAAAACAAATAACATATATACATGTAATATTTGTGCTAATGAAATCGTCATTGCAAAAATACCCCTTTCTTTGCTTAAGTTATGATGTAGCTCAACGTAAAAAAAATTATAACCAGGAAAACGCAGGATTTACCACCCAGAGATTTACCACCCAGAGATCCAGTCGGATTCATTCTTACAAACATGTTGAATTAGAATGGACCTCTGTTTAATTAAATCCATCAAGTTTGCTATAATTTATTAAAACGGTAAGATCATATTGCTGACAAAAGTTTGTTAAAGTTTGTTTCGTTTAACGACTCCACTAGAGCACATTGTATATGCACTTCCCCACAGACAGGAAAGCACTACTGCTGACGAGTGCAGGTCTCGAAAAGAGAAATTTTTAACCTACAGCAATTTTGAGCTGATCAACAAACAGTCCCTTTAACCGACTCCAATAATTTTTATCCATCGGTGAAAAAGAAACCTGCCCTGAATGACTGCAGTGCATATCGCATTTACAGGAATTGCCATCGGTGCCGTCGTTAGGTTCGAGCCCTGAAGTGCACACCAAATTCAAAAGAAAGTATACCAATTTTATTTTTTTAAATTTAAAATATGAACAGTATATGTTCATAGAAGATCAAATAGGTCTTAGTATCAATTGACTTATCATAGCCAGTTTGTATTTGAGCGATGTTACACATGTATGCAAAATGAGTTCATGCTTCAAATTTACATTTGAAAATGTGCCTGAATTGTGTTTAGTAGTCCTGAAAATTATACCATAAAATACTTGAATCAGATAGTTTTGTAGTTGTATTTTCAGTTATTATATTCACATTTAACATGGATGTAATTTAATACCAATACATGTACTAGAATACACATAACACTGTTTTTTTAATATCCAAGATGATGCAGACTGTCGAAACAACCTGTATGCATATATATTTGTAAACCAGTATATTGTTACTTTTATGTATTTATGCAGGGTGCAAAGCAGCACTATATTTTCTTACCAATTGGCTAGTAAAATTATGATAAAAAATCACTGGCCAACTCAGGATTGTTGTTTGCCATGCAACATGCATGTATTAAATATGTATTAAATATTAAAGGAGCTCAATCACGGATTTAGTGGGCCTTGTTTTTCTAAATATGCATTATAAATGGAAATTACATTAATTTGGAATACCAAACCTAGTTACTGTATGATCCAAAATATTTTAATTGAAATACGATCGAGGGAATTCCATGACACGCTTCATTTTTAAAATTTGGAAGTCTTCTTGTAAAAAGTCAAAAAAATACGGGGGGAAAAGACGTGTAGTGATGAGGCTATATATACGACAACCGTATAATATATTTGTGGATTTTATATAAACGATCGCCATGTATAAAGACTTGGCAAATGAGGGCCGGCTATATACATGAACTCACCATTTATTATTATTATTATTATTATTATTATTAGGCGCGTGTGCAAATTATTTTGACTGGTTCGCAAAGTGGTAATTCGGTGTACTGTTGCATGTTTTGTCGTCCAAAGGTTGGCTAATTATTACTTAACCCAGTTGAATCCAGTTCTACGTGCAGGGACAAGTTCAGCCTGCCGTTTGTGCATGTTAATCTTGCATTTTTATAGCCAAAACTCCTCCAGATAAAACACCGCCCTACACCCCGAAAAGGTATTAGTAGGCTAATAATAATAATAGTAGTAGTAGTAGTAGTAGTAATAATAATTGTGTATTATTATTATTATTATTATTATTACATGTATTATAATGTTGGTAAAATCACGTTGGGGTGGGTGGGGGCGTTTGTTACAGAAACGTTACATAATTTTAGAGGGGGACCCGGGAGTGGTCTAAGCTTTACTAGTAGCCTATTAAAAAATTTATTTTGAGTTTTATTGGCCCTTATAATTTTGAGCATTTGAAATGTGACTAAATACAGCAAACTAACCTTTTAGTCATATTTATTTACAGTAAAATTAACTTTTTTACAAAATTTACGTAAGCAGCCTCAAAATTGCAATCAGTGAAATATTAAGTTCAAGCCCTGTTGTTAGTTTTTGTGTACTGTCCGTAGTTAGTTTCTCTTTCAGTTAATGTACCTCAGCCGCTGATAATTTGTAATTGTTATTTTTATTTATTTATTCATCATCATCATCATCATCATTTATTTATTATAATTAATTTTTTGTTAGTACTGTAGGGACAATATGACACTATTCATATATCTATGGAAAACGTACACAAAAGGGTCCGCGAAATTCATATACTCCCCCACACCATCCCCTGTTCAGGAAATGCACTGTTCGTAAAGTACTTAGTATGCATTCCTCCTGTTCCAAAAAGAAAGAAATGTTTTATTTAACGACGCACTCAACACATTATTTTACGGTTATATGGCGTCAGACATATGGTTAAGGACCACACAGATTTTGAGAGGAAACCCGCTGTCACCACTACTCTTCCGATTAGCAGCAAGGGATCTTTTATTTGCGCTTCCCACAGGCAGGATAGCACAAACCATGGCCTTCGTTGAACCAGTTATGGATCGGTCGGTGCAAGTGGTTTACACCTACCCATTGAGCCTTGCGGAGCACTCACTCAGGGTTTGGAGTCGGTATCTAGATAAAAAATCCCATGCCTCGACTAGGATCCGAACCCAGTACCTACCAGCCTGTAGACCGATGGCCTAGCACGACGCCACCGAGGCCGGTCCTCCTCCTGTTCCAGATGGTTCGGTAATATGGATCAATCAGATGTACTTATTTACTGCCTTTGCTGTGAATATAGCCAGCCCTCGTTATTGGAGGCTATAGACCCGGCCTTCGTATATATATAGTCACATCGTATATAAACACCGTCTAGTTCAGAATATTCTTTAAAAATGTAACAATTCCTATCCCAAGTCAGCTGTTGTGGCATATTTTGTATAATAATGAATTTGACAAGGTGGAAAATGACGGTGTTTGTGATCCAGATGTTTAGATTAGAGTTTTTCGCGTACGACTAACGATAAATTTACCTATAGATGCAAAGGCCTAACTAGTCGGGATTGTCGACGTTTAACATGCTTCTGTTACTAAAATAAATTAATGTATAAGCTTAATATCATTCAGTACATGTTTTTATTAATTTTTAAGAACTTATTTTCATTGGGTTTTTTTTCTTCTATTTACCCTACGTCGCAGAGGACGGTCAAGCATTCTCGTTACATGAGCTTGGTAAATCGTTTTGGCACTGCGGTTATTCGGGGAATGCCCGTCACGTGACTCAAAATAATACGTCACACCTCTGCTCTCCAAATAGCCGTTATTTTTCTCAGAATTATGGACCGTACCCATAATTCAATTATTTTTATAAAATGTCAATAATAAGTGTGATATGGTGGTTATGTAGATGGTTCAATAAAGTACTTTTAGGTACAAATCAAATGTATATATTGTCATATAATATTTTGTTGGGTCAGTAATTAGGTCAACCATCCGTGACAGCGTGTTTAAAAATATGGATATCAGTGTTTGAGATTAAAAACTTTTGGGCAGTATCTCAGTTGGATAATAACATTTCGAAATTTGATATCCTACCTGAGAATTTAGTATCCCACTTTTGGATATGGTTACCTAACATTCAAATACACCAAGCAAGCCAATTTTAATAAATAAAAAGGCTGTATTGGTTGAAAACATTTTATAATGGCTACTTACCTTTTCAGTGTTTTTATTGACTTTGGAATTACTAGGCCTAATGAAGAAACACTTAGACTGGAAGGAAACGTCACAACAAAAACAATAGCGGTTATAAGTCTCAAGTGTAGCATTAGACTGGGTATGAGTTGGGAGAAATATTGTTACGGCGTAGCATTGGTCTGGGTACAAGCTCAAAAATACTGTTACTTAACTTCGTCTGTAAATGATGACTTTCATTAATTCAATGAAAAATAAAAACTCGGGATTAAAAAAACCCAACATTATATAGTATTCCGGTGGGATATTGGGTTCTTGAAGCCTGGTATTCAAAATTAAAATCTGGTATCCCCAGGATATTTGGATACCATTTTTCTCTTGATATACTTGGTTGAATGAAATTTAAACACAATCTCTGTTTTATTTTATTCAAAACTGCTTAGAAGTCGCTTTCATCAGCAGTAAAGAAAAATTAAAAATGTTCAATGATATTAATTTAGAAGAAGTTTGTTTGATTTAACGATACCACTAGATCACATTGATTTATTAATCATCGACTGTTGGATGTCAAACATTTGGTAATTTTGACGTAAAACGGAAACTCGATAAGTTGTAAGTTAAACTTATAGTCGCCAAACGAGAAAAAATTGTTGCATTTACGACCAAATTGGTCGCACTGTAGAGGCCTAGTACAAAAAAATTGAAACCCATTGGCACTGTAGTGAAATGTTGTAAGCCTGTTTACTCGCTTGTGACTGATCTTAACCTGTGTGTGTTTTACTTTGCAGAATGAAACTTCACAGCTTACTGCTGTTGTGTGTGTTTGGACTGCTGTTAGTAGGACTGTCTCACTGTGACACATCTAATGATGATGATGTAGATCTTGCCACGGAAGATGATGACCATGATGAGGCCACTGACGAACCAAAAGAAAAGGTTCGTTTGTACACGTAGTGAAACCTCACAAAAACCAGACCCTCTGTAAACCGGAGTTCCCTCAAAACTGAACATTTATCACTGTCTGTTTTTAAATGTTGATACAGAACAGAACCTCCTAAACCAGATACCCCTCAAAATAGGTAATTTTGGGGACACAAGCTATATTGTTACCTTTATTTAAGTAGAGTAGGGAAACAAAAATCTTACATATTCGTCCTGGGGAGGAGAAGTGCCTCTCCACCCCTGACGACGACGACGACGACGACGACTACTACTACTACTACTACTACTACTACCACCACCACCACCACCACTACCACTACCACTACCACCCACCACCACTACCACTACCACCCACCACCACCAATAATAAACGGTGCATCTAATTGCTAATAACAATAGGTTAGGCACTAGTACCCGGTTCCGAATAGCAAATGTAGGCTAATTGCGGTTTATACAGAATATATAAAATTTATTATTTCAAACGCTGTAGTATAATCAACATGGTCAGTGTCGTCTTATTCCGATTCAAGTATCATGATTGCTGCAGCAGCCACTTCCTAAACAGAAGCACCCATGTTCATAAAGTAACTTCCTGTTCCAAACTCATTCCTTTCGTTGTCCAGGACAGAACAGTTGGAACATGTCCAGGAGAGGTGAAAGGAACACACCCCAAGTCTGTGCGCACTGTGTGAAATTTGTCGTGACGTAGGCATTTCTGTGCTAAAAGCGACATCTACCGGTGACATCAGAATACTAACTTCCAAATTGGGTCATGGGGATTCCCATGGTATTTATCGATATAAAACCTGCTTTTTCACTACATTTTATAAAAACGTGATCTAAGTGTGTTACAGGTTTGTAGATTAACCAAAATTAGAATTTATTTTCGCTGGATGGAACTAGGGTGTGCGACTTTAATTCACAATATTTTATAATTATTGATTACAGATATCTTGAAAAAGCAAACAAAAAGTTTGTCAGTGTTAGTTATTCTTTAATATAGTAATACATCATGTACTGTATTTATATATTTAATATGTCATGCAATTGCAGTGGTGTTTTCTTTCTTCATGGTTTTGTATTTTTTGTTACAGGCACAATATATAAAGCCAGAACCAAAAGGAAATACTTTCTTCTTTGAGCCATTTCACACGAAAAAAGATGCTCACAAAAAGTAAGATTATTATTATTATTTTCAATGCAGTACTTATGTACCTTGGAAACTTGGGTCAGTGACTTAGTGTGTATATATATCATATATATTGTAATAGAGCTGCCCTGAATCAATGGATCATATTGTGGACCTCATATCCCGATAAATACTACCGTATATTGACGTCTATTAGCCGACTTTTGAAGTCTAGAAATACTTTCCAAAAGAAGAGAGTCGGCTTATACACGGAGGCAACAAATTGATTCATAAAATTCCGATCGAAAACGCTCCCGACTCCGACATACAAATTTTTACAGTTTATGTAACAATAATTTGTGCACAGTATAAATAAAACACCCCATCATGCAGTATTACGTAGTTTTTTTTGTTCTTTAATACATTAATAGTTTGATGAATAATAATAAAAATTACTTGTTTTATTGTCATTTCAATGGTAAAAATGTGTTCCGCCATCTTTGTTGGACACCTCTGTCTATATCATTTTGTAAGCTCTTATTTGATTGGATCACATGATTTTGTGTAAACAACAGCCATGGACCATAGTCACAGAATTGTTTCTTTCTGAGTGAAGGAGAAAACAGGAATTAAACATGCCTTAATGAGTTTATTATTTGCTGTCCAGTGAATAATTAAATTACTTATGTGCAGTGATATGTTGTTACAGCTTTAATTGTTTATTTTCTTGTTATGATTTATCGGTGCTAAATTAGTTTTGCACGGCATGGATGACGTTAGCATTGCGATAATTATTACTGTGTCTGTAATAATTAAAGGGGAAGAAAATATAATGAAAAACAAAAGCACAAGCAGTCGTTGGCTTTTGAAAAACCATGGTGAGTCAAAACACTTGATGCCAAGGCGAGTAAACACCAAGATTATTAATTTATGAAGTAATTGTAGAGAATGTCACAGTTATTAACCAATAATGTTTTCTTCTAATTTTAGGCGAGGTTCATTAGTGTAGTCTGACTTATTTTCCCTTTCAGAAATAGTGTTTTAAAAAATAAATTCAGGAGCAGTGCCATAGAAATATAATTATGACGTACACTGATGCAGACAATTTGATTTCTTAATTACAATATCAGTGTTCTACGTTGCGACCAAAATGGTCGCCAATGCGACCAAAATGTTGGCGTGGCGACCGATTGAATTTATTATCATCGCCATCTGGCGACGGACTCCAAAACCGTAACGTCTAAGTATTAAATTATTTGCAATGTGCGTTCAGAGTCCTAACAGCGAAAACCAATGCAATTTGTTGACATGTGCAGTCGGAACACTTCGTTATTTACGAAGTTGTTCGATTAATCACTGTGAATTCCGTATTAATTTTTGGTACCGTTAGGAACTTATCGCGAAAACAATCCAGATATTTCGATTGGTGTATTATTTTAATGCACACAAGCATTTGGAATATCTCAATTGATATGGATTTCTGGATCATGTATGTAATCGGCCGACTAAAGAAGTTCAGAATACTGTATTGTACTATACATAACCGATTCACTATGGTACATTAGTGGTGGTTGCATTCGATTGAAGAACATTCTTATGTTTATTTTTTTATAAATAGTCCAACGCAATTTACTTTGGCGCCCGTTCAATTGCTCAAATCACCTTAAAACCTTTTCGGCCGAGCAGTCTTAACTTAATTTTGGGTTTAAATTCTTAGTCCGGACATGATGTTAGGAGCAGGTATTCTCCGTAGACTTTAGCTTTTTCTAGTTAGACCCGAAGGAATCGAAATTTAGCCTGTCAGAACACGGCCCATTTTCGGTGTCTACTAGTCGGTCCGCGCAGTCGCTGGACACTACTAAATTCTTATTCCAAAATCTGCCCACCTCAAACTTATCCCCCACCCTTTTCTGTCCTGGACTTAGTCACTGGCAAAGGCCAGAGATTATGCCCAGGACAGACATGCTTCAAACCTTCGTGGTATATGAGCATGTAAATAAATATTGGAATGGAATGAAGAACATGAGTACAAAATCAAGTAAGGGTTGCTCACTCACTGTTCATACTATACACATTGTAATCAAATGTGCAAAATAGAGACTGATTATTAAACAATACATTATAAATGAGCATTTCAACAATTGTGAAAAGTGGAGAGGTGACAAGGGTGTTACATAATTTTAGAAGGGATGGTGGTCTTAACGTTACAAAATGTTATGTGGAGCAGGGTAACAAAAAACCTGCCAAAGTTTCCACTATGTAATTATTGAACGAACACAAGTGATGTGTTTGATCTGCTAACCCAGTATGCATGTTGCTACACTCATTCAAATCGAATGCAGCCCCAGTTAGCGGTGTGTTTGGGTTTTTTGCTGTGTAGATGTATACGTTGTTTCTGCCCAGCATGTAGAAGCATGGCAAAAACCATGGTCTCATGGCAAAATGTTTAAATATTACAATTCTTTAAGAAAACGAAAATCTGAAAGTTCAAACTATTTATTTAATCCAGCAGCATAAGTCATGTATAATGTTAAGATGGTTACAACACATGCATAAATGATACAAAAAGAGTAGTGTGGCTAGTAACATTTTAAGCTTGGCGAGTAAACTTTTTTTGTCCACTAGCCAAAGAAGAGTAAGTTATAAAGCCGAGCGTAGAACACTGAATATGTACCATTCAGATAATTTGTAGATACCTTTTCAGTGTTAAGATGGTTTGATGAACGTGCAGCTAAACGTGTAGGAAATTAGGAATTAGCTTGTCTTGAATTGTATTATTATGCACAACAAACATGATTAGGATAGTTGGGATGGAGAAAACCCACTGGTTCCTCGGAGATGGTTCAATTAGAACTACGACTCAAGCATCTCAGGTGTGCACTACCGACTGAATTAGATTGCTCATATTATTATTTTATTTTTTAAATAACTTGTTAAAAGAAGGCCTACAATTAGTTCAATGATAGTGTTGGTTGGGGCATTGACATGACATTTTTAATTGAATAATTACGCAACCAGTATCCCTTCCTCAACATTTTGTAATACGTCATTTCACCTACCACTACCAGTTAACATCTATGTCAAGTCGGCGTTATGTCCCAATGTTGTTGATAAAAATACATACAAACTCCGACAAAATCTGTCATTACAAAAGATTTTATTACTTTAGATAATCTAAAAGCCCATAATTTTAGACATCATCATAAATGCGTAACAAGTTGTCATGTAGATGCAGCCAAAGTTTCAAGAGTGAAAATAATCTGACCCCAATAGCTCTGATTGGTCAATATGCCACATAGTACAGTGCATCAAATCATGTTCCAGTCACATGGTATGTGAATTTCTAATGAGGGCAATTCCACGAAAAATTATACCTCTGGAGTGATTTTTCCCCCCACTGTTATGCCTTTATTTTTCACATGGAATTATTTGTTGATAATCAATAAACCATAAAATACTCAGGTTTTAATTCAAAACTGTGTTATGTGACCTGGCGTCCATCTTTAATTTGTGCTATTTCCTCCTAAGAATAGAACCCAAATTGCAGTGAAATCTTTTTTCAAAAATGTTATTAAAATTGGATGAATATGATAAAGGTAAGTATTGCATTTTGTTTCTAAGATCTTAACCCTTATCGTGCCGTTGACGTGTATACACGTCAAGCGTCATCACAATGACGTCACTTTGCATTGTTTTCATTTAAAAATCGTTTTCTAAATTAATTGTTGACATTTTTGTCAAAAACAAAGTAAGAAAATATCAATAAATAGTCTTAGAATGACATATGCAAATATTTGCTAAATTGTTGTTGTACATCTTATGTTTTTATTTAAAACAAAAAATACCTGTCATATGGCGCGTGCTATTGTTTGTTATGGTTTCTTGTTTTTTGGTAGCGGTTTCTTTTATCTCTACAAAGTTGTCATAATATACTATTATATATGAACTACATTATGACAGTTGCATTAAAATAGAACAAGTATCACTTTTAATGCCTTAAAAAAGGTACAAACACAATCAACTAGTTGTAATCCGACGGCATAAACAGTCATCGAAAAGCGCCATTTCCCTATTTCTATTTATAAACAACAGGTCATGTGACAGCACATTTCTCGCCATACAATTTGACAGCAGTAGTATACATGGTTTGCATGTGCTGCTAACTGTTTTCATTAATAATTACAACGTGGTTACTTATACTACAGCAGACGATATTCTAACTAGCTACATGTATGTTTGCTTGAACAGTTACGTCGACTATATGATCGAATACGTACATGTGCTCGGTGTTTGTTGTTATTTTATTGTGTGTTGTTTTTCTGCCAGTTTTTCCTTTTTCCTTTTTAACATGACATTACATTCACAATGGTATTAATCACTACTGAGTGGACATATATTTGTTTTCATTTTTTAAAAATGAATTACAAACGATAGGTTAAGAATATCTTCTGAACTAGTCTGGGGAATACCTTGACCTACATTATTTTCAATAACCAATCGCAAAACATTCTCGTTGCGTGTCACACATAATTATGTGGCGCCACCGGTTTTTTGTTTTATTATTGAAATAGATTAAAGCATGTACTATACTGTACCAGTTGCGGATCGAACGATTGTGTGTGGGGGGGGGGTGTGTGCCGTACATGGCTTTTTATGAATACGTTCGCGTATACAAGCAGTGAATGTTTTGTAATTATGTTTGTATGGTGGATGACAATTTAAAAAAAATCAGGCATGTGTGCTGGGATTTTAGGTAGGGGCGTCTGGAGAGCGAAGTTTATAGGGGATATGTATTGAATTTGGTTTTGGTTTTTTAATCTGCTCGAGCATGGACCGGAAAGGGGGTGGGGGGTGGGGGGGGGCAGGCAACCCATTCCCTGCACACATCTGCAAATGTTATAGAGATAAATTAATCATCATGAGATAAACTGTAGTTGTGTTGGATCTATTGTATTTTGATAAATTTATTAGTACCAAAATCTAAATTTCGGGCGAATACGACAGAGACATTCGGGCAAATTGAGCTGGCCTGAAACCTTTTCATCATGTACTAGTAGTTCCAACATTTCTCTCACAATGCTAGTGTGTAGTGCTTCGTTTGAAACCCTATATTATATATAGCTGGTTGGCAGTAACGCTAAAACTAATAAATGTAGTTTTTTTACGTGGTGGTATTTTCGTTTAATTTGGGCACAAATTAGCCTGCCTTTCTCCCTCTCCCACCTCTACAAAAAAAACGGCATCTCGTACGCTTATGATTAGTACATCAGGCCTGTACGGTACCAATTGGTGTGGATGCGTCGGGGGGTATACACACCCTCGCCGCGAGGTCCAATTTTTTTCCCCTTGCAACAGTTATCGACTGGTTTTTTTAGAACATCGACACGGTCCTTTTTTTCGTGTTACGCAACATCCCAAAAAAATCGTGCGATAACTATATGGACCTATATAAAATGTGAAAATTACAGTAGGATAATGGTTTGCAATAGATTCAGAGTAAGTAATCACGTTTTTTATTTTAAAAATATGGTGATATTTTTAATTTATTTTTAAATAACAATTAAAAAGAAAAACATTCCACGTACTTTAGCAGGGCGGATACTGTTGTGTAGGCCACGACCCGAAACATTGTTTTTGTCTCAAAAATCGTTAAACAAATTATTTAATGCAAATAAAATGTTGTATTCAGGATGTAATAATCACAAATCATAAAACGATCCTATATTGTTGATAAAAATATCAAAGAAAAATTGCAAAAACTTCGAAGTTTAGTTGACCTATATTATTGACACTTGGCCCAGATACAATACTTCGCGGGACCAACTGCCAGTGATTTCTTCTTCTTTCACTCCCTCAATAAACATGTCAGAAGAAGTTGCACAAATATAAATTCATGATTCCGATAATAATGTTTTCAAGATTTACTAGTACTTGTGTGACATCTCAAGTGACCTATTGCGGTAGGGAGCACATTTTCTACGTCCACTCGGACTACTGTGCGTCACGCATAAACGTTTCATGTTTTTGACTTCTCAAAAAGTTCTTAATCAGTTCCAACTACATTTTGTGCCACACCTAAACACATTCTAACCTCCCTCTCCAAGGGCCTAAGCGACAGGGCCCAAAATGAAAAATAAATGAAGCGGCATCAGGGCCGTAGCTAGCGGAGTGGGGGGCGCAAAAAAATCCGGAAAGCATTATAGAAAATTCTCTTCTTAACCGTTTAAGGAGTTTTAGACTATTAACTACTCAGTTGGGCCCCCCCTCCCCTCGCCCCCAAACAAAAAATCCTAGCTACGGCCCTGGGCATAGGCGTAAGTGTACGGGCTCTCATTTTTGTTGGGGTTGCAGGCAGATTTCTGCCAGAGTTAAACGAAAATCCCTGAATCTGGATAACACCAATTATTCATATTAGCTTTACTGCCAAACAGCAGGGCCTCAGCTAACGGCTAGAGGCAATGGTGTATGTCTTTTATTTTTTATTTAACGACACCACTAGAGCACACTGATTTATTAATCATCGGCTATTGGATGTCATACATTTGGTAATTTTGACATACTAGTAGTCTTAGAGAGAAAACCCCCTACATTTTTCCATTAGTAGCAAGGCATCTTTTATATACACCATCCCAAAGACAGGATAGTACATACCATGGTCTTTGATATACCAGTCATGGAGCACTGGCTGGAACGAGAAATAGCCCAGTGAGCCCACCGATGGGAATCAATCCCAAACCAACTGCGCTTTACCACTGGGCTGTGTCCCGCCACTGGCGTGGGAGGAATGCATATGGGGGGGGGGGGTTGTTAAAATAATAGAAAAATAATTTATTGATACTGATGTTTTAAGTATGTAACCTCCCAGAAATGACTGCAAAATGGTGTCTTGCACCTTCCATGCTCATTGGTTCATTGTTTAAATCCTAGTTACAGCCCTGAACAGCTATATATATATATATAGGGTTGCAAATGAATCACTACATATTTTTACATGGATTACAACTAATATTGTGTCAGAGTAAAATGATGGAAATACATCGTGAAAAGGTTTTAGGCCAGCTCATTTGCCCGAAATGCTATACCTGGATAGTATTCAATTAATATATAAAGGCAAATAGATGACCAGTGTATATAACTTGTGAATGTCCCCTTGGTGAGGATGGAGTTCACAATAGTTATATAGAAATTGCATATCCGTGACCCATTTCCTTGTGAATTTGATCATTCTACCCCTCTCCTAAGGGTGGGGCACAGATAGGGGAAAATTAAGCCAATTGTCGTGTCCAGAAATACCATAAAAATATAAATTTTGCGAATTTCGTTAATGTTGTGTCCCCTGTCCCCCCTCCCCTCAGGTAGGAGACAAATTCATTAAACCATCTATCATATAGACAAATGCATTTAAACGATTATGTCTTCAGAAATACTAGACCATTTCCAACCAAATTTATTTGGAAAATCCAAAACCATAAATTTGGTCATTTTAATCCCCCAAGGAAAATGGGTGCCCCACACTCCATGTGTTTGGTAGTTGTGGTCAGCAATTTACTCGGGTGACCATTTAGATCTATTTTGTATCATGCATAAGTGTTCAACACTGGATACACATTATGTATACGGTACATATTTAATTAGGGCTCACATGTTGATGTTTGTTTCTTTGGGTTTAAAATATTTTTTAGGTGAATGGACATTTTACTTCTTTTTTTTTTACAATTGTGACCGTGTGAAGCACTATTGCAAGTATCTTGTGTCACAATAAATTACTGAAATGCATAAAATACTTTTTACTATTTCTATTATTCTAATATCAGTGTTCAGGGTTTCTGCCAGAGGGTATGAAGGGTAAAATTATGTACCCTAAAATCTTGGGAATGAATGAATACGTTTTAATAATTTTTAGAATGATTATAGTAAAATAGCTGCTGCTTAAAGTTTGTACATGAAATGCAGTGTCCAATTTCAAAAGATTCCAAACCCCATAGTAATAGGCATAGCCACCTAGTAGCGGCAGTTATGATCTGGAGTTTTCAAGTACCCTCAAATTATTGATTACTGGTGTCCTTTACTTTTGACCTTATGACCCAAAAGTTGTATGCACACAGCAAATAGTTTCCAGTTTTACATACCTTACCATGGTAACATAGTTTGCATTGGTTACCATGGTAACAGTTTCAATCTGGGTACCATGGTAACATATAGTTTTGAACTGGTTACCATGGTAACAGAATTAATAAGCTTCATATATCTTTTCTACAGGCATAGTACAATTATTTCACTATACATTGTTGTTTTTTCTCAGTCCTTGAAAATGATATTTTTTTAGAAATTTGTTTTCTGTTATGCATTAGTTACCGTGGTAACATAATTCACAATTTTCACACTTCTCTTGTAAACAGCTGGGAGCTTATTATTACATCATTATACAGTGATTTGTATTCAAATAAATTCATTTAAAACATTTCATATGGGAAATGGTTCCTCTTTTTGCATTGGTTACCATGGTAACAGAATTAATAATGTTCATTTGAAAATGACAAGAAGTGAAAGGGCATATACCTTTTTTTTAAATCTTGTGTCATTTGACAAAGCTATATAAAGTAATAGAGATAGTATACATATTTTTAGTGTCTATGTAATGTTGGACACAATGTCCACAAGTTACAAAAATGCGTTCATGGTAGTATGTGCATTTGACACTATTATTCAAAAACAAAATTGGCTGTCTACTTAATTCTTTTTCTAAATCAAGTAGTATGGTTAATAGATCACACCATAGACTTAAATTAAAAGCAAAATAACTGATTTTAATAATATTACCAGAAATGTATTAAGTTTTCATAATTATTAATAAAATGGTATATTGAAAGTTGCAGCTGTTGCCATGGTAACATAAATAATATAACTGACAATAAAATGTTAGCGCTACGTAGGTGGATATTCTTAGTATATATATGTGTAATTTCATGCTGAAATGTCAACAGATTTTAACAATATTACCAGAAATGTATAATAGTTAATGTTGGAAATTATGTTCATAATTTACAAAAATGCAATGATAGCCGAATGCGCATCTGACCCTATTTTTCAGACAAACCGCGGTTGTCGACTTAATTTTTTCTTTACATCAAGCAGTATGATTAATAAATCACAGCATAGACTTAAATTTAAAAAAAAAAATAGTTTTTAATTAAAGTTTTCATAATTATTAATGAAAATATGGCATATTGAAATTTGCAGGTGTTGCCATGGTAACATAAACAATATAACTGACTATAAAATGTTAGCGTTACGTAGGTGGATATTCTTAGTATATATATGTTTAATTTCATGCTGAAATGTTAACTGATTTTAATAATATTACCAGAAATGTATAATAGTTAATGTTGGAAATTATGTTCATAATTTACAAAAATGTGTTGATAGCCGAATGCGCATCTGACCCTATTTGTTAAAACAAACGCGGTTGTCAACATAATTTTTTCTTTACATCAAGCAGTATGGTTAATAAATCACAGCACAGACTTAAATTAAAAGAAAAATATTAGTTTTTAATTAAAGTTTTCATAATTATTAATGAAAATATGGTATATTGAAATTTGCAGCTGTTACCATGGTAACATAAATAATATAACTGACTATAAAATGTTAGCGTTACGTAGATGGATATTCTTAGTATATATGTGTGTAATTTCATGCTGAAATGTCAACTGATTTTAATAATATTACTAAAAATGTATAATAGTTAATGTTGGACATTATGTTCATAATTTACAAAAAAGCGTTGATGACAGTATGTGCATTGCACCCTATTATTCAGAAAAAAATGGCAGTCTGCTTAATTTTCTCTTTAAATCAATCACTGTGCTTAATAAATCACTTAAATTAAAAGAAAAATAGTGTTTTATTCATGTTTTCTTAATTATTAATGAAAAAATTGTATATTGAAATTTGCAGCTGTTGCCATGGTAACATAAATAAAATAACCATCTACAAAATGCTATCATTACGTAGGTGGATCATTATAGTATATATGGGTGTAATTTCATGTTAAAATGCCCATGAATTTTAATAAAATTACTAGAAATGTAGACCAGGTGAAAATTCTTTAAATTTAACAAAAAGAATGCGGCAGGATAAGGGTTAATGGTAATTTCCAAACAACACAAATTAATAAATTTTGAATAGATTTTTATGAATGAAAACTTGAACTTATAGCATGACCTTGTTGCGTCAGTTACCTTTTGAAGCTTAATTTTAATATTAACCTACAGTGCTACCATATATTATATTTTTTTATATTCTCTTAGTTGTGCCATGGTTACACAACATGGCAAGATAATAATCCAAGTGGGCACACCAAGAATTAAAATTTATTGGTAACTGACGTAACTCCCCCAGTCAGTAACTGATGCAACACATTAACATATACATTATTTTCCATTGTTATATTTCTTGGCGGCATAATGTAAGATTGTGAAACTAGAGTGAGTGCTATAAAAAATTTAACAATAAGTTTAAGAATTTTCTTGACCTTTGCACTTGTAAGTTTTACAATTTCTTTATTATCACATCTGTGTAAAACTATTTAAAAAAAAAAGTTTTTAAGAACTGCTAGTACTATCACTCCTTAGAAGGTAATCTAAAGATGTTTATTTCACTAAAATAAAATAATCATGACTCGGTTAACGCTATTTTTAAATAGATACATGTATGCATGTAGATGATAGCAGTTTCACAAGCATCAGTGCATATACCCTTATACTTCAAGATATATATTGTGTAGGTTTTGACGTCAAATGCACATAGAATTTGTTTCATTAGATATATTGTATTGCTTGTGATGTCAGAGGTAGACATTGTTTCATTAGCTTAGATTAATATATGTACAGCATTGTTTATTGTAAACAGTATCTATAATGTTCAATAATAATTACTGGTAACAAATTTAAAATTGCAGTTTCATACATGTAGTGGCAAGTCACTTATTTTGCTATTTTTACATTTATTTATGATAAATAACTATACATTAGATGATTTCATACATAATATTTCATAATTAACTCAGAAAAATAAATCAGCAATACATCTTACTGCCACAGTGGTTTCCCATGAATTCTTAGCTAAAATTGTAAAGTACATAAACAGTTTGCATCAGTTATTCAACAAAACAGCCAATCCTTTGTCATTGTGCAGTTGCAACTCAAATTCAAAATGTGATTTCATGCAATTAACTGTTGGTCACCTGAAATTAATTTTGTAATGATATAATTTTTTTTACCTGTAAATGAAGTTATTTGGTTATAATGTTTTATGGGCATGTAACTTAATTTAAGAATAATCTTTACATTTCAAAAGATAAATAAAATAATAATAATTTTTGGAAATACCGTGTATTAGCAGACTCCTTGGATAAGCCGACCTCTTAGTTTGACCCTATATATCTAGTACAAAATCATCGGCCTCGTGTATAAGCCAAAGTCATCTTTTGTCCAGCTGTATGTTGTATCGATTTCAATAATACTGTCAACAAATAATGTGTGCTTTTCTTGTTCATTATATTTGTTTTCCCTTTGTTTACAAACACAGTAATCGCGATCGCAGTCAATGCAGCAATGCTAACATCTACCATACCGTGAAAAATAATTTAGAACGGATAAAGCATAACAGAAAAATAAATATAACAACAACATATCACTGCACACAAGTAATTAATTTATTCACTGGACAGCAAAAAGTAAAATCATTGAGGCATGTTTAATCTACCACCACACACACATAAACAAAAGATCATGTGGTCCATGACTGCAGCTGTTCACTGTATATGGTATGGTCATGTGACCATAGTGGGAGTAATTATCGTCCTGAAATTCATGTTATGTTTTTTCAGTCGGTAATGTTAATAATGAGCTTAATTTATTTATGGCATTACTTTACAGTTTAATGCACCTTCCCAACAAAACAATAATATTAGAAATATAATACTTGTTTGAAGAAAAAACACCGTTTTGTATCTTAAATTTGCTATATGAAAGACTGGTCCCAGCACAGGTCAAACAAAGATGGTGGACAGTTGGAAAGAATACGTTTTTACCATTGAAATGACAATAAAACAAGTAATTTTTTATTATTATTCATCAAACTTACAATGCATTCAAGAACAAAAAAGTGCATAATATTGCATGATGGGGTGTTTTATTTATACTGTGCACAAATTTTTGTTACATAATCGGTGAAAGGCTACGGGTCTGATCAAAATTTATAAGTCACGGTCGGGAGTATTTTCGATCGGAATTTTATGCTCCATTTGTTGCCTCCGTGTATAAGACGACTCTCTTCTTTTGGAAAGTGTTTCTAGACTTCAAAAGTCAGCTAATACACTGCAATATACAGTATATTATGCAATTATGAGATTGCCCCTTTAATAGTTCTAAATAGCAAATGTCCTTTCATTTGATAAATTAATTACTACTCCTAAAAATATCCCAAGTTGCTGATGTTTTTAGTAGAATACCTCCCAAGACAGCAACCTAGAAAATGAATGAGAATAAAGCACATTTGAACGAAGACAGAAAGAGGTTGGAGAGGAAAAAGAACAGAATAGTGAAAAATGGAGCAAGATAAATTGAAATCAAACAAGAAAAAAAGAGACAGGACAGCATGCTAAAAATAAAAAAACCCTGATTTTAAAGAAAGAATATGGGTTATTTTCTATATCTGCCTTATTCCTATCGATTTCTTACGAAATACTTGGTTCGGTTCAGTCATATGGTAATGTCATAAGAAAGTGAATGCAATATATATACTTGGAAATTGCAAAAAAACCAAATCATTACACTTCGAATCAAGATGTACATGTAAATGTAAGCTGTTGTCTCATTGTTGAGGCATGTGTGCAAAAAAGTTTGAAGGGAGTGGGGGTTTAGACTGGCTAGCATCGAGGGTGCAACTGCCCAAGTTACTGGGGGGGGGGGGGGGGGTGAATTTTTTTGAGAACCTGATGTCCTAAAATGCAATTCCTTGCATTCTACAAGTAAAATTCATCATGACAAATGCATGTATAGACATTAAAATAATAATAATAATTTGCTTTGAGCAGGGATAGGGTTGGGAAATGGGGGGTTGACCACCACCCTGAACATGCCCCTGTTAGTTTTTTTTAATTCCCTTTAAGATTTATGTATTTCTTACAATTTAGAGGAACCAGTTGCCAAAGACAAATGTTTTATTTTTAAAATAGGTTCTTATTAGTTTTCATGATTCGCAAATGTTGCATCAGTTACTTTTAGTGTTACGTCAGTTACCCATTAATAAAAAAGTTAATAAAAAATTCCTTGTAGAAAACTTAGTTCTCTTGTTCTAGTGATCATGGATTACCCGTGCACTGCACATTTCTATATATACCTAAAAACTTGATACTTCAGATTCAGAGAATTTTGGCAAGTTCAAAGACATGTCAAATACAAGTTACTTTTTTTTGTTGCGTCAGTTACCCACACTTCATTTGTGATTGTAGTTGCGCTGAGACTGTATGCAATGAAATTTTCTTTTGACATGACTTTGTCACAACATATTTATTTCAATCAAAAACATTAAGAATTTTATTGAATACTTTAAAAAAAAAAAAAAAAAAAAAGTCTGAATGTTGCGTCAGTTACTGTCAGTTTTGTTACATAAACAAAACGTATTGAAACAAACAAAAATTAAATATGATTACTGTTACTATATTTTGTACATATATACATATATAAATAACAGATGTACATTCATTAATCTCTGGCTGAAATACAAATATTTAAATGAAGTTTCATTTGATTTTGTTTAAAGATAAAACAAAATTAATAATAATAAGAGACGTAAAAAAAAAAAAAAGACAACTTTGTTTTTGTAAACTATACCAAGGCCTTAAATTCTTACATTATCATTTATTTTCTTTCTTTTTATTATTCCATCTATTTTTGAATTGTCTTTGTCTAAATTTCTTTTTTATAGAAAGTAGAAAGTTACACGCTTGTCATTTTTGGGACCTCACGTAAGCGTTTTAGGCTAACAGTTAAGAACTAATCGAGACAATTTGACCGACTTCGCTGATTTCCGTAACGAGTTCATCTGTGTATGCTACAGAAGCAATTATTTAATTCAATTCCTCTTTTTTTTCAAAACTATATGAACAGTATAAATGAATTAGCCTTATTAGACGTGATATATTACCTTGCAAAAGTGGATTGTTTTTAATTAATCATAAATTAAAAAGGCAAACGAATTTTGATCGGATTGGTATGCCTTTCAAGATGTCTGTTAAACCAGTATTTTCTGATTTGTATAGCAAAGATTTAAGTACCAGTCCTATATTAAAAGGTCGCATGGATGCCACCGTTCACGTCACGTTTTCTCCTTGGTATTATTAAACAGGTCTTTTTATCAGCTACATAAGGTTTTGTAAATAGTGGCAATCAGTATACAAAATTATTTTACGTGTGCTGTTTGTTAAGTGTAATGTGTGTTATTTTTCACATTCGCCAGATTGAAATTACGATCGCACTCGCGCACCTTAAAAGACAAGGTCTGCACAAGTCTGTTTGTCGAGAGTATTATTGAAATCAATACAATGTACTACTGGACAAAAGATGACTTTAGCTTATACACGAGGCCGATGATTTTGTACTTGATATTTAGGGTCAAACTAAGAGGTCGGCTTATACAAGGAGTCTGCTAATACACGGCAACATACCATATTGTTACATCTCTAATTTACACATACCTACTATTAAACACAATAATCATGTGTAGTTGCTTTATTTCTCTTGTATATGCAGTTTGAGCATGTCAACAGCATGTTGTGAAAATTCAGACAAATAATTACGACAATGTTTTTATTATTGTCAGCAACAGCCTGGACAGTACATGTTTCGGTAAACCAATCTCCTTGATAATTTTTTAGTTTTTTGGTTGGTATGTACATTAGATATTTTTCTTCTTTACAGATGGGTTCAGTCACAGGCCAAGAAAGATGGAGTGGATGAAACACTTGCTAAATATGATGGTACAGATAAACCTATTCATTGTTATTTCATATTGCATTAATTTCCTAATTCATGCAATATCTTTGTCATTTATTCATTGTCAAACTACTTGGGAATTATTTACCAAAAGCGAATCTAGATAGTTACTAGTAATTCTCTTGCTCAGTTTTATAATGTTTACTAATACAGTGAAACCCCTCAAAACCAGACCCTTGGTAAACTGGAATTCCCTCAAAACAGAACATTTTACATGGTGCCGTGATTTGCGTATCTTTTAACACTAAAATTTACCCCTCTAAACCGGAAACCCTCTAAACTGCACCGGACAAAATTATCCGGTCCCATTGTGTTCCATTAATGCAAATTTTACCTCAGAAAACCGGACGGTCCCACAGACGTCGATCATTACTGTATTACTTATACTTTGAATACCCACTCAGCCGATAACGTGATTGCGTACGCAGAGCTAATTACATGTGCGCATGCTCCAGTGTCACTGTTGTGCAGTTGACAAGTACCAATTAAGGGATTGATTAACAGCTTTGATGTTTAAATAACTGGAGGAAACACATGTACTTCCTTGGTCCCATGGCTGTCCGGTTTTTAGGGGTTTCACTGTATACGGTTTTAAACTTGGAACACATGACCAGATAATGCTAACTGTATTGTGACCAGCTGGTATACTGCAGGTATCAACTTTTTATGAATCGAAGGTTTTTCACTGCAGTTCTGAAATTTATGTGAAATAATTATTAGAATTTATTATAAAATTGTTATTCATGCTTAATCAAACAAATGATTGTTCTAATCCTTTTGACTAGTAAAAATTGGTTTCATTTATAGCTATATTTTAATTGTTTTTTGCTTTTTCAGTATAAAGTAGAACCATTTTCTTTTCAACATTACCTGTCCTCAAACAAGTCACATGACTGTAACTTCCTTCTTTTTCTCTTGCACTGTGTGGTTCAGACATCTTTTATTTGGCTCTGTTACTTAGAGTAATTATTTTGGTTTTCTTTTCTTTCTTGGATTGTTGTGATATTGACTTGTTTTACATGCTTTTGCAACATTATTGTCGTACATTTTTGGCGCAATTCACTTGTTTTACATGTGGAATTTCCAAATATACTTGTATGTGTATGCTGGTCAATGTGGTGTTTACCGGAATTGTACAGACTTATGGTTTTTCTTTCTATTTCACAGATTGCAATTATCATGTCTGATTCAAGTTCTATTTGTGTTGTACGTTCGTCTTTATGCTGCAAGACGTTCATGGCTGGCGGTGATCCCTATGAACTTTGTCCCAGCTATCGGCTCTCGTGTGATGAGGAGTCTCGCTGTGACTTGTGTGTTGGTCTTACTGCTGCTGAACTTGCTGTCTTCTGGTTACCACTCGAGCTAAGAAGGCATAGACCACCACAACGGCTGTTCGTTGCCGAGATTTTAAGATGATGTTGCCGTCCATGTTATAAGAGACGATGGCTGCCTTTAAGTGGCGGTTCCGGTTGTGGTGCAGCCTTCACCTGGTTCATCGGTGCAAGAACTTCCCCATTTTCAGGCTGCGACTTTACCATCGAAGACACCGTCGGCTACCATATCCCAGGATCCAGCAGCTCCATCGGTACGGCGATCTTCCCTCTCGTCTCGAGAGAACACTAAAACTTCTTCATCTCATCAGAGCCGTTCACCACGGTCTGCCACGTAGATCACCGACACCGCTCTCCTGCTGCATTGGTTTCATGGGCCACTGACGGTTCGCGATGGTACCCTACCCGGTCCAACTAACCACAGCCTCCCAGCGGATTCGATCGACATGCCTGTGTTCCTCTCCTTAGAGATTTTTCTGATGAACGGTCTCCCTCGGTGGTTGAAGATACAGAGTCGGCTGATCGCATGATGATGTGCGACTGTCTTGCAGTTGTATATGAACTACTGCCATCCTTACCGCATCTGCCGGCACCGTCTAAGAAGGTGCCTACACCTATGATAGCTACTGATGTCCCTCAGGAGGATGTCATCATCAATTCATTAGCAACTGGTTCGTTGATGTCCGATGTTGCAACAGATTTAGACAAGACCTTTCAAGAGACTACGTCATTTGTGGCCTTCCCTCATTGAGCTCAACACAGCTACCCAGTCTTCAATATGCCATTCAAAGATGTGGCTCCGAGTTTGGATAAAGACCTTGGTCGTCTTGAGAAGTCGTCTCCAGTTGAGTTTACTGATCGTGTGGTGCAGTCTATGGATACGGCCCATCGGCGAGTGTTTGTACGTTCTGTCGTACCTGGACGTCTTCTTGGCGGTGATGGCTACACAAGTCAAGTATGCCAAGTGTTATGCCCTGTTTAAGCAATTGGCAAAGATGTTGGCTTTCAATGTCTATGATGCTGACACAGCAGCGGCGACAGGCTTGTCTGAAACACTCGTCCTTGGATATCCTGCACAAGAAAGAACTTTTGGCTCAACCTTGGTCGACGCCCAAGATGTTTGCGGGGAAGATTCCTGATGTTGTCATGGCGAATGACCAGGCACAGCGGGCCACGGCCACGGTCACGGGCAAGTCCTTGCAGCTTATTTCGACATTGGTGTCAACGAAATGCAAGTCTTCCTTTTCACCACAGGTCTCACAGAAATACTGGAGGGAAACACCTTTTCGGCAGTTTCCTAACAGAAAGCCCTCCAGTTCTCCTGCCCATTCACAGACTTAAGCCCGGTCGACATTGACGCCAGCTATCCAACGTTGGGCTCTTGCGAATCCCCCACCAATCTTTGACCGCACCTCACTTTGAGTGAGAACACCGATTGCAACTTGTTGCTTCCAACGTGTCCCACACTGGTCGAAATATCCAGTGTCGGAAGCCCACTAAGTCATTATTGACGGAATTGGGAATGCCTATGCAATGATGGGTTTGTCATGATGATATTGAAGAACGGATATTATCTGCACTTGTCTTCAAGTCCACCCTTGATACTCTCACCAAGGTAACTGTTCCATTCTGGTTCTCACATCCGGGTGCTCCAGGAGTGCGTGGACAAGTTGCTGGACAAAGGTGCAGTGCGACAGATCCCGTTAACCTGGTTCTGATGAAAGATTCGTCCGACCTGTGGATGATCCACAATATGACGTTTTTCAACTACCACTACTTAATCCTCCTTTAGCTTTCAAGATGTTGATGGTTCACAATGTGCTGACAGTGGTACAACCGGGTGACTGGCTGACATCGTTGGACCTCAAGGATTCATATCTCCATGTTCCGATACACGCCGATCACCACAAGTATCTTCAGTTTGTACTCTAGGGCAAACACTTCGAGTGCACAGTCCTGCCTTTTGGAATATCGGTGGCGCCTTGCAGTGTTCCAGATTAAGTATGGCGAACACTAAAATCCGAATCGGGTGTAGTGATTGTGTTGAAAACTATCTCCAGTAGTTTTATATGAGAAACATTATTATTTGTATAATACATATATATATATATATGTATAGATAAATATTTTAATTTTTTTAATTGACATAATAATCATGGGAAACGTAATTTCAGTTCCGTGGTTTTGCCGACACGCTACCGGTAACGATCGTTACCGTGAAATCGGATGGCCTGCTGTAACAAACTTGGCAATCACTGTTCTCGTTCCCAGTCTATTCCTACGCCACAATTGAAATCACAGAATTCTTGAAATTCGCAATCAAACGGAATTGGCAAAAAGATTTGCTGCATCTATTTTTGAGTAATACTGACATAAATTAATATTTAGCAGTAATCTATAAGTGTTTCTGACATTACTAATGATAAACCTACCTATATCAATTTTCTGCAGATGTGGAATCAATATCTCAAAAACAATAGCGACTTAGTGATTCCCAGTCTATTACTACGCCGCTATTGCTCCAGTGTAGCATTAGACCAGGGCTTCTAGAATACGGTGGCCCGATGCCCGAGGCCAGTGGTTTTTGGATTTGGGCCAGTAAAAGTTACTTTGTGAGATCCCGATGGCAAGTGATAAAAAAAAAAAAAAAAAAAATCTACAACGCTTGGAGTTGGCTCATACGAAAACAAAAGAAACATCTACAAGTCATTTCTTTCGATTTGCTATCACATGCGATATTTTACTAACAAATAGTTGGCAACCAGTAATCTTTGACCCATTGATGACATCAGTATACCTACGATGTAACTTTATTCAAGTTATAAAGTGTAAACACTGGGGAAAAAAAAAACTTTATTGCTTGCTGCCATTTTCTTATTTGCACTGTTACCCAAAGATTTGTTACTCTAATGTTAATAGTAGTACAGTGCAAGCGTAAAATGCGAAACGGTAATCAGTCTTTTATTAGTTTTTAAAGGTTGCATGTCACCATGTATGTTGCAAAACGGTCCATGTGTAAATTATTAATTTAATTTATAAAATATCACATAAATTGCAAAAAATAAATAAATAATAAAAATAACTAATTACACAATATCATGAAATAGGTAAATATAACAAAGTACCTATATTGAAAAATTACTAATTTTGTATGGGGTTTTTTTTTTTGGGGGGGGGGGGAATGGGGGGGATTTTTTTTTTTGGGGGGTGGGTGTGGGGAGGATTTCCCATTCTTAAGTACATAAATATATACTCATTCATAAGTGATAGAATATTTATTTGTTTTTAATACTGTTAATTGTCGTAATGTGTAACATGGATTATATATGTATGTATGTATGTATATATGTGTGTGTATGTATATATATATATATATATATATATATATATATATATATATATATATATATATATTAACTTAGGTGGTTTTAGTGGAAACAATTATTTAAAAGTTTTAATAAGTAACTTTACTCTAAACTGATAAAAATGGTTTCATGTTTTTCTAAACAAACATAAAGTGTGCCTAATGAGCCTATGTGTTGTGCAAATTGACAAATTGATTACATATGATCTCAGTATGCAAAATGTACACGGTACACTAAAAAGTTAATTATTTTAATTTACTGTGGGGTTTTATATTTTTATCAACAGTTAAAATTGGGCAAGTGAATTTTTTACCATGGCCAGTGAATTTTCAAATCCACTGGCCCAATGGCAAGTGAATTTTAAAAAAATTCTAGAACCCCTGATTAGACTGGGTACGAGTTGGAGGGAGATATTGTTACGGCATAGCATTAGACTGGGTACGAGCTTGAAAATACTCTTACTTAACTTTCACCAGTAAATGACGACTTTCATTGTTTCAGCAAAAAATAAAAACGTAGGATTAAAAAACCCACCAACATTATATATGGTATCCCGTTGGGATACTGGGTTATTGAAGTCTGGTATCCTCTGGGATACCGTTAATCTCGAACACTGGCCTTGACTCTTTACCCAGATAACAGCTCTAATGTCGTGATATCTACATCGCAGAGGTATATCCATCTACCCGTATCTCGACGACTGCCTCCTGAAATGCTAGAGCAAGTCTTAGACATCTCGGTTGGATTGTCAATGTCGAACAAGTCTCGGTTGCATCCAACACAGAATCTGCAGTTTATTGGAGCTTGCCTTCGACCAGACATTGCCTTGGTTACGGTTCCAGTCGACCGTTGGGTCTTCTGGGCCTCCTGACGTCGGCATACGATTTGATGCTCCGAGGTCGCCTGCAGTTAAGGCGGATCCAAATGTTTCTGAACCCTTACATCCGGTTAAACAACCTAGACTTGATGACTGCGGTCCAGTCTTCTATGGTGGCAGACTCCATAGAACGTCTTAGGCGGAGTCTCCTTGCGGCCGTTTCAAACAACACACCACTTGTTTGTAGACGCATCGCTGGAAGGCTGGGGAGCCCATCTCTTCGATCAGACTATGTCGGGGTTGTGGTCACCAGAAGAAACCATTCTCCACCTCAACGTGTTGGAGCTTCTGGCGATCTTCAATGCGGTCCTTCACTGGTGCCAGATGCTGATTGGAACTATCTCGTGATTGCCACGGACAGCGTCATGGCGGCAGCTTGCATCAATCGGCATTCCAGCAGCTCACTGTGTACCTTTACGACCTGGTCGACGAGATTCTGCTGCAGATATAGGCTCGGCACATTCCAGAGGTCACCAATGTCTTGACCGACACGTCTCGTCCGTCTGTTCCACAAGCGATACAGTGGATGATCCATCCCGAGGCATTTCAATGGGTGTGCCATTGTCTTTGAATGCTCAACATCGATCTTTTTGCGACTCGAGTCAATCATCAGCTTCGGATCTACATGTCACCGGTTCCCAATCTGGATGCTCTCGAGCTCGACTCTTTGGCCATCATTTGAGAGAATATGGACCTTTCCGCCTCCCATTCTACTTCCAAAGGTTCTACAGCGATTTCAGCAGTTTTCACTGTTCTGACATTTCACACTGGTTTCATGACAGGACATTTGTCCAGATAACATTGCCCTTTTGCAATGTGTCAGACTTCTTCATCTTCAGTTTGGAACCCACCACTGTCTGTTGGATGCTGCACTTGTTTGAGGACAGGTAATGTTGAAAAGAAATGGAGAAAACTTCACATGTTTTCTCTTTTATGGATACATTACCTGTCCTCAAGGATTTGTTCCTGCCCAAGCCTCCCCGCTTCCTTTTCTCCGTGTGATGTGCTCAGGGAAAAAGAAGGAAGTTACAGTCATGTGACCAGTACTAGAGAGGAGTATGGAGTAGAAGAATTTAGGCCATCCCATTGGCTGTTGGGATGTTTGGACCAGACTACTAGCTTTAAGGGGTGGGGGGTGGGGGGGGGAGTGCATTTGTTTGAGGACAGGTAATGTATTCATAAAAGAGAAAACACCTCAAGTTTTCTCCATATTTTAATTTATTATTTAAAAAAAAAAGTGTATGGATTAAAGTCTTTGACCAACCTTTCTATAGTACTTAATACACACATCTAGTTATTTTATTTGTTGTTGACAGGCAACTGGGAGTTCGAAGAACCAATAGATAGTGCTCTGATGGGTGATATTGCACTTGTTCTGAAGGTTAGTATACACAACAATGCAGCAATGTTAAGACAAGATTTTTAGTTCGTAGAAAAATTATAAAGAGAACCTGTGAACGTTAATTGCCAGTCCCTGTCAATACAAATGTCATTATGAGGTGGACTGAATTGATTTGAGTACCAGCTGGAACTGGCCTGAACACACTACAAATTCACTTTCATAAATAACAAAGATAATGTGTCCTCGGATTTTAAAGCCCGATGTATGTGCTGCATTAAACATTTAGGTGTTGAGACACACTTGATACATTCTAATGATGATATGCTGTCAAATGTCTCTTCTCTTTTTTGATATATCAAACAAAATAATAAATTTTTACATCAAATTAAATAAAGAAATATAGTGTTGGGATCTTTTCTTTTTTCCTATTCTTTTTTTTGAGGGGGTTGGTGGGGTTGTCTTCTTTTTATTGAACTAATTATAAATAGGTAATGGAATATATACAGTTTTATCATATTCTTTCTGGCGTAGCACAATATTGTCTAAAATATATCTTTTAATTATATTGATAGTTTTTCCAACTTTTTTCCATATGACGTGATACCTTGTGTAACAAAATTATGTAACCGCTCTTGATATATAGTGTAATATAATCCATATGTTGTCATCTGTGCATTGATATTTTGCACCACATGTTTTAGCATGACATCTATTGATTTTAATGGTTAAAAATGCATACGACATACATGCCATATAACCATTAAATATTCATTAATGTTAGGAAACCAATAACTTAAGCATCTCACATATAGATATGTACATAGATTTCTAATCGGCTGTATTTATTTTCTTTTTCAGTCTAAAGCCAAACATCATGCCATTTCTGCCAAACTAGATAAAGTTTATGATTTCAAAGGAAAGCCATTTATTGTTCAGTGAGTAAATTTGGGATCTAACAACATGATCATATATGATTCTTTATTTAGTCCCCAATAGTGTGTTGATTTAGTAGAAATTGCTTTAAATGTCTTCTATTAAAGAGGTGGGATGTAACCCAGTTTTGTAGAACGCTCGATTACGGTTTTGTGCATCAGAGGATTGAATCTCCCGGGTATTTTTCCATCCCTACAATTGTCGCACAACTGACATACCAAAGGGTGCTTGCTGTATGCTTTCCTGTTTTGAAAAACCAACAAAAATGATCCCCTTGTGCTGTTAGGTAATTGCTTTTACAGCAGCAGTGGGTTTCATCTCTTATACTCAAGACCAAATGTTAAACAGACTGTCTCGAGTTTGTTGTCACTGTAAGATATTTTTTGACAAACATAATAGCCTTTTTAATGACTACAATTTTACATTAAATACATGTTTTTGTTTCCAACATTAGTGTCTGTACATACAATGTTTCTGGTCATGCTAAATGTTTGTAGTAGTCCAAACTGGATTTTACCTCCCAATAATTTTGTTATACCTCCAAAAAAAATATAAAAAAATAATTAAGAAGTAAACTGAATTTTTAGAAATTAGTACCGTAGAAACACTGTATATATAGATATGAAAATATATTTTATATAATGTAATTTTAGTTGTCAAAGGCTTTGTGACATACTGCTTAAGCACCTACTGATTTCGCTGTGATGTGCAAGTTAACTGCAAACACAAGCACTGTAAACAAGTTTTAGTTGAAAAAGACATTTAGATTTATTTTATACCTGGGTGGGTGGGGTTTTTTTTTTTTGGGGGGGGGGGGTTATGTTAGAAATAGAATACTACATTCGTGTCTGTTAGAGATTAATCTTACAGCTTGTTTAAAAACGTATTCAATGTATTTTTGATTGTCATTTTGAAACTACTTTAATAAAATTAATGGTATCGGTAACAGCCACTCCATGTAACTGTTCACTCTTACTAGTCTTAGGGGGCAGGCTCGAGTTCTCTTGTACTTGTAGAACATGTTTCTGAAGCACTTTGGTCATAGAATCAAATCCTGTTGGTTGAACCATTGGGTTTTTCTTTTCAGCCTGTGCTGTTGATATTTGGAATTATATCTAATTGGATTTATTCTGATTACTTAGTTTTATGTTATATTTTGTATTTGGCATAAGATTTTGATGTTTTGTTTCTCTAGATATGAAGTTCGCTTTGCAAATGGTCAAGATTGTGGGGGTGCTTATATTAAGCTGCTGTCAAAGCAGTCAAAGTCACTTGATCTGGTATGTATTGGTTGCTAATGAGCAAATATAAATATGCAGTGTAGTTTATGGAATATGGATGTTTAGGTTAAATTTGATCTTCCTGAGTCATATAAAATGTAATCCCAACATCTTTTCACTTGCTAGATTTTGTCTGGTGTTCTACTGAATTAGATGATAGTATTTCCTCTTGAACATGCATCATCAGTTTGATTGGTGCACAGTGTATTTCTTCACATTCTGTCAGTGCTCCATGACTGGTGTATCAAATGTCTTGGTTTGTACTCTTTTGTCTAACAAAACCCAACAGAACTTGTACTGGTAATGTTCTGATGCTACACCACTCAAGTGTGTGCAGTGGGGTGGGAGGAATAGCTCAGTCAGTAGAGCACTCATTTGAGGTACTTGCATCACAGGATTGAACCAGATCAGTGGACTCGTTGTCTGATTGGGTGTTTTCTTTGGATGTGTAACAAAGGCCATGGTATGTCCTGTCCTGTGTGGGAAAGTGCATAATGAACGATCCCTTGCTACTAATGGATCAGGTTTCCTCTTATGTCAGAATTACCAAATGTTCGACATCTTTTAGGCAATAATGACTAAATCAATGTACTCCAGTGGTGTCATTAAACAATACAAACTCACATTACAAGTCACACTTGGCCAAATATATATGTTACAAAAAAAATAGTTACTGTATATACCGAGTTGGTTATAAACAAATATCCTTTCAGTATATTTATTATTGATGTTTTAAAAAACTAGTTAATGTAATAATTGTAATAAAGTGTACAATTTGGAAGTGACTTGGTTGTTGGTGGTGATTTCAGAAACAACTCCACGACAAGACACCCTACACTGTTATGTTTGGACCAGACAAATGTGGTATGGACCATAAGGTATGTACTCTATAGTATATTAGTCACTTAACTGACATTGTATCCGAGGGTATTTCTTGCTTAGTTGAAGTTTGTTAAATTTCATATGCACAGATATATTGAGAAATATATATTATTGGAAATTTTTAGCCGTTCATAAAAAAAATATATGTATGCAATTTCAATTATTATATTAAAATGAAAAGAATATGTAATGAATGCATTCATCTCATGAGTATCTGAAAATTAGTGCAACAGCCTGTGATTTTGTTTCTACTAATGTATTGTCATGAAATGTCTGTTAGCAACATGTTACTATCATGATATATTCACAATTCTCCACTTCCATCCTAAAGATAGCATGACAGTTTGTATTTGTTTCTCTAGATAGCTGATGATATTAATGTTGAATGTGATTTTTTTGATTTTTTTTCCATTCAGTTACACTTCATCTTTAGACACAAGAACCCCAAGACTGGAGTGTTTGAGGTAAGAGAGGAAGAAGTTAATTCTATTTGATGTTTGCGCATGTATATTCTAGACAGTAATGTCATTATCCACTTCATATTTTGTTTGTCTGTCTTAATATTATTTTGAGGTTTTACATATAACTCAGTTGTAAAAATATCACTTGTTATAAGGTCTACTTACCTACATATCCCCCCCCCCCCCCCCCCCATCCCCCCCCCCCCCCCCCCCCCCCCCCCCCCCCCCCCAAAAAAAAAAACCCCCACCAAACAACAACAGTGCTTTGCATATCAGCTTTTCCAAAACTTATGAGTGAATGTCTTTAACATCACGTTTTGTAAAAATAATAATGAAAATAATATTCGATGTTCAGTAACACTCATTTTGTGCATTTGTTTTCATATGGGACAAGTATACAAAATAGTTTGAATTTTTAGCAGCTGGTAGTTGAAGGTTTTCTTCAATTGATAAATGTGTGATGTAATAAGTCTGTGTTTGTGACATTTTGTTTTGGTTGTTTAGGACATAATTGTTTTCATATTTTAGGAAAAACATGCCAAGAAACACACTGCAAATATTGATAGCTACTTCACTGATAAGAAGACGCATCTTTATACCCTGAGTGAGTTAATGTGTCTTACGTTATTTGAAACACTGGCTTGATGCGTGGTCGGTCTGGGATTGATTCCTGATGGTGGACCCATTGGGATATTTCACGTTATTTTAAAAGATATCTCGCCTGCAGTAGTCAGAAGGTTAAAAACATCCTATGACTATATGTCAGAATTACCAAATCTTTGACAATCAGTGTGCTCTAGTGGTGTCGTTAAACAAAACAAACTTTACTTTACATTATTTGAATAATTATGAAGAAATGTTTGAGGAAAATATGTACTTTAAAATTAATCCTTGATTAATACATATATCCATTTGTGAATGTACATTTCCTTTTGGTTTGAGCCATCATACACAAGTATTTATAAGAGAATTTACATTCCAAAACTGCAAAAGAAATTCACCACATAAACTAAATGTTAATCTGTCTCCACTATTTTGGCAACACTAGAATATGCTTGTTATTCAGATCTAAAATCATTGGGGAAAAAATGAGTGACAAATGAATGTGGTTTTTGGAATGACTAACAAGAATGTGGTTGTAATATAGGATATATTTTTGTATTGACATGCACACTAAAAACCTATTTTATGGGACATTTGATCAGTAGTTTAGTTTTAAATTCGGGGCGGGACGTAGCCCAATGTTAAAATGCTTATTTATACACAGTCGGTTTGTGATCAATCCCCATCGATCGGCCCATTGGGCTATTTCTCATTCCAGCCAGTGCAGCACAGCTGGACAAGTGGAAAAGTGCATAAAAAAGATCCCTTGCTGCATTAGGAAAAATGTCGCTGGTTTCCTCCGATGACTATGAGTCAGAATTAACAAATGTTTGACATTCAATAACCGATGATTAATTAATGTGCTCCAGTGGTGTCGTTAAACAAAACAACTTCACATATATACAAGTATTTTATGGGACATTTGATAAGTAGTTTAGTTTTAAATTTGGGGCAGAATGTACCCCAGTGGTAAAGCGCTTGCTTGATATACGGTCGATTTGGGATCGATACCCATTGGGCTATTTTTCATTCCAGCCAGTGCACCACTACTGGTATATCAAGGCTGTGGTATGTATTATCCTGCCTTTGGGATGGTGTATATAAAAGATCCCTTGCTATTTGAAAAAAGTAGCAGATTTCCTCTCTGAAACTATGTTGCAATTACCAAATGTTTGACATCCAATAGCCGATGATTAATAAATTAATGTGCTCTAGTGGTGTCATTAAACAAAATTAAACTTTAACGTTAGTTTTAATTTTTTTATTTCAGTTGTGAATCCAGATAACACTTTTGAAGTACTAGTTGACAATACTGTCGTCAATTCAGGAAGCTTGCTGTCAGATGTCAAGTAAGAATCTATTTTACCTTTATTTAATTCAGTTGAGTTCCTATATTTGTAAATTGCCAACATAACAGAAGGTTTTCTCAGATTATGAAGAAGTTTTTATTTCCCATCTGAACAATGATCCAAATAATGTTGTGCTTTTAGTGTATGGTCGTTTTTTTCTGTATTGAAAGTTTCTATTGGAATACAACCAGGAAAACAACAAATTATTGTAAAATGATTTGCAGTTACTGTACATACCATTTGATTTATTTTATTGAACATTAAGGTAATAAAACAAGAAAGAGAAATTTTATGTGACAAAACTGTAGTTCTGTGTACTTTGTCTTACCGTTATGAAGTCACAGGACAAGATAATGTGTTACTTTTGCAGACAATCATAGCATCAACCTTTGTTTTGGTTTTCCACAACTTGATGTTTTCATATTTAGCTACATTTTTCACAAGCTGTGAAAGTCTGGTCATAGCTGCACCTGTCGATGTTCATCTTAGTACAAGTTAAAACATTTTTTAATAACTTGGTTGATCCTGAATTTTACATAAAGGAAAAAAAAGGCTTATATATACACCAATCTAGGTACAGTGGGCAAAACACTTAAATCTATGCTGTGCTTAAATAAGTTAATTCGATAAAAAAAAAATTTTAACCTTAGTTTTTCTCTATTTCAGCCCTCCAGTTAATCCACCAAAAGAAATTGAAGATCCAAATGATAAAAAACCATCAGACTGGGATGACAAAGAAAAGTATGTCTGCTTTTATATCTTTAAGTTTTCAAGTTGTACAAAAGTTAAAATGGGACTTGTGTAAGTCGTCTCCATGAATACAAAGTAGTAATGAAGAAAACTCATTACGTGGTACAAGTTTGTTCAACATTCTGGTTTTTGTTACAATTAAGAGTGAATTAGTGAAAATGATAATTTTGTCAATATATATTATTTTTCAGTTGACTTGTCGGGCAAGTTTTTAGACAAATTTACTTGTCCTCCACCCAGTACCACTTGTCAAGAGTAAATGGACAAGCGTTAATGTAAAGCCCTGATTTGCTGGTAGTAGAGTGCTTGTCTGACGTTTGGCAGGTCAAAGATTCAATCTACCTTGGTGAAACCATTACGGTTTTTGTTTTTTTCATGTTCCAACCAGTACTTTACAACTGGTGTATCTGGTACCATGGTATGTGCTGTCATGTCATGTCTGGAAAAGCTATTTGGTGGTAGATAAAACAATAATTCTGAATAAATAACAAATATATAGATCATGGCATTATGATCTGTAAAATTGCTCACATTGCCCCAAGTGGGAAATACTGAAGTGTCATCTTGTAGATTCTCGTTGGTTGGAAACAAAAGAAATAAACTGACAATACTCCTAACCCCAGCTCCTGGCTCTCAACCAAAGCAAGTTTTAATGACTCATGGGTAGGTGTAAGACCGCTACACTTTCTTTCTCACTAACAATTAACAAACTCACTGTCCTGGACAGACAGCCCAGATAGCTGATGTGTTTGCCCAGGACAGCGTGCTTAAACCTTAATTGGATACAAGCACGAAAACCCAATGTGTGGTTTTTTCCCATCCAAAGTGGTATCTCACGACTGGTATTCTGTTTATACCTAGTGTCGTAATAACTGTTGCTCTGTAGCAAGATTCTGTTTATGTTCATTTGTACCACCGAAAGAGCAGGATTTTGTCGGTGACACATGAGTATTGTTGTTTTTGTAGGATTCCCGACCCTGATGCTACAAAGCCTGATGACTGGTGAGTACTTTAACTAATTATACTAAACAGTATCCCACAGTTTGATATGGTCACGGTAATATTGACTACCGCACACTTTTGTCTCTCTAAGAATGACACTTGGTTTGGTGAATGTACTGGTGATTCATTTGGTAAATCAGTTTAAACAAAAACTTTTTTTTTTAAACCCCCAAAGGATGGTATCATTGTCTTTCCCATAAAGTGCAAAGTCGTAAACCTGATACTTTTAAGCTCTATATAATTTTTTAAGTCTGTTCTTATCATAACAAAAATATATATAATTATATATTTAGAACATTTGTGCAAAGTGTACAGATTACCTATGTTGAGGTCTCTAATATGTTTTGACGATTTTCAGGGATGAATCGGAACCCGAAATGATTTTAGATATTGATGCTGTAAAGCCTGAAGGGTGGCTGGATGACGAACCACAACTAGTGCCAGACCCAGCCGCAGAAAAACCTGCTGACTGGTACTCACAAGTTTCTTTTCTATGTATAACCTCACAACGTGGTCTTACCACAATATTAATTACTTGTTTTGGGTTTTTTAAAAATGTTTCTTAACAGCTTATTTGTTTTAGTATTAAGTATACTGGTTGTAAAATAGATTAGCTAGGTTGACATATTTTCAGCTGTTACTGCTTTTTTACTATTAAATTACACATAACATACACTGCCTTGTTTAAATTATCCACTTTGGCCAATCCAATGTTTTGTTAATCATTGTGGTGTGCTTGTAGTAGTTCCCAATGCATGTTATGCAAATAGAACAAGGGCATACTTGGAAATCGGGGTCAGGAATCATATTTTGTCAGCTGACAGGTTGACAAAATATGGTTGAGATAATTTTAATGTTTTGCTGCAGATATTTTAAAATGTATCTGAATACTTTATTTTTTCCAGGGACGAGGATATGGATGGCGAATGGGAAGCTCCCCTTGTCGGTATGTTTCATCATCTTTTACATTGTTTTATCATAATGGAATTTACACTGGTTGAGACTTTTCACTAAAAACATATGGATTAACCCAAGTTATGATTTATGGTGGTTGTTAGTAAGCACTTTGAAGGGGTGGGCATAGCCCAGTGATAAAGTGCTCCCCTGATGTGCGGTCCTTCTGAGATCGATCCTCAGCGGTGAGCCAGTTGGGCTCTTTTTCATTCCAGCCAGTGTACCATTACTGGTATATCAAAGGTAAGGGTATGTGCTATCCTGTCTGTTGGATGATGCATATAAAAGATCCTTTTGTACTAAAGAAAATATGAAGTGGGTTTCCTTGTTAAGACTATGTCAAATTACCAAATGTTTGACATCCAATAGCCCATGATGAATAAATCAATGTGCTCTAGTGGTGTCATTTGAAGAAGAAAAAACAAGCCATGAAATGTTTTGGTTTTTAAAAAAACCCTAAACAATGTTGTTTGAGAGGGGTGGGAGGTAAATTATAACTTCTCAACCTCAATAAAAACAAACTAATAATACAAAATTACATTTACTGACCTTTTTTCATGTTTTTGTTACAGAAAATGAAAAGTGCAAGGGAGCTGCAGGATGTGGGGAGTGGAAGCCACCAACTATCAAGAACCCCAAATACAAGGGGAAATGGTCGGCTCCCTATGTTGATAATCCCAATTATAAGGTGTGGTTGGCATTTTCATTTTATTACCCGTCTTCTATTATGTTTATCGTTCAAAATAAGCAGTACACTAAATGTTGTAAAGGGAAGTAATCTGCATCTGGAGGGTTAATTTCAGTCATGGTTTGGATTTGACAACAACGAATCAAATATTAATATGTGATAACATAAATATCATATACTGTTTTCTCAAATGGATGTGCAATTAAAAAAAATTAAAATTAATTTCATCTTTTGTTAAATATCATTTGTGTATTTTGTTGTATTAAGTGATTAATGCGTGACACAATGCACTTGCTTTTTGTTAAGTGTTCTAGAAATTATAGAATGCAGTCAATTACAATTGTTCAAACTATATTTCAGGGCGTCTGGAAAGCCAAAATCATCCCTAATCCCAACTATTTTGAGGATATGGAACCATACAAGATGACACCAATTGTAAGTATTTAATAGTTGCATTTCTGGGATGTAGTATGTAAGTTTATATTAGCAAAAAGATAATTTTTGCCAAATAATATTCTCATGATGCAGACCTGGCTGTTTAACGTGCTGACTACTGCAGGTGAGTTATCTCGCTCGACGTCACGCCAGTCGACATACTGTATACAGCGCATACCCTAATTCATATTTCCTGCCGGTTTGCATATGACACTCAAGGGAAATGGATGTATAATACAGCAAACAGATTTCTTAACAAGATGGTGTCTTTTGTTTGTTTTTTCAATTGAAAATACTGTGGAATTTGAGTTCAAAAAGTGGTTTTCGGCAAGTATTTTCGCTTAACAACAATGGTGGCACATCGTGGTCATTTTTAGGGATTGATACCTTATTGTAACAGCTAATTTGATAATAAATTTGAACGTTTTACCAACATAAATACTGGACAGCTGGCCACAAATGCCCGTAAGTAAACACAACTTTTTCTTTCTTTTTTTTGCCTACTTTTAATCAATATTAACCAATCTAAAATATAAAAATTAGAAAACCAACGAAAATAATATTTACCAATTCAAATATGAAGTTTATTTTATGTATTTATAAAACATTTAAAAGATATATGTGAGTAATAATTGTAAACTTGTACCCACTCAACGTGGTTTTTGTCAAAAATTAATCCAGTAGTCTAAAGGTTAAGGAGAGATATCAATCTAGCACTCCTTAGCATGTGAATTAAAAAGAAGAGTTCTGCAATAAGATTAAATATCTATGCACAATATGGTAATCTTAATTTCTTTTCAACTTAACCACCTCAACTAATTGCTATGTTAGTAGGCTGGTCCGAACATCCCAATATTCCAAATTTTCTATAAAAAAAAAAAAAAAATTCCCTCATGATCTAAGAGGAGCAATTAATCCCTCCCCTCAAGATTCATCATGGTGAGTTCTGATGAAGGTGTTTATATCGAAGTTGAGATCAGATTGAAAAATTAATTTTAAATTGGATTTTGGTTGCTTGTAGATTTTGACTTTATTCAAGGAATCCAAAACAAGAAAGCTGCATAGTCTGTACCATTTAATTTTATGTGACACTATTACTACAGTATAATTAAATTTATGAACAATAATCTTTTTTATTGGCTTAAAAACCTGTTTAGAACCAGCATCAGATGTTTAGAAATTGTGTACAATAGAATCATTTAGTAAATGCTTAAAGTTAAAGTTAAAGCTAAAGGTTTTTTTTTTGTTTAACGACGCCACTAGAGCACATTGATTTATTAATGATCAGCTATTAGATGTCAAATATTTAGCAATTTTGTCGTAGTGTTTAGAGAGGAAACTCGCAAAAAATTTCCATTAGTATCAAGGGATCTTTTATATGCACCATTTGGTAATTTTGACATGTAGTGTTAGAGAGAAAACCCGCTACATTTTTCCATCAGTATCAAAGTATCTTTTATCTGCACCATTCCACAGACTAGATAGCACATATCACGACCTTTGACATACCAGCTGTGGTGCATTTGAGATCTTTTTGTACTAACTCTTTTTGACAGAATTAATGACTGCTTAAAAATTAATTAATACAGAATTGCCACTAAATATTTGGAAGTGTTTTGCAGTAAAATCATTCAGTGCTTAGAAACTGTTAACAACATAGGCTGCGATTTAAGATTTCAGTGTTGTTGATTGTGTTGTCTGTTTTCAGGACGCCTTGGGTCTGGAGCTGTGGTCAATGAGTGACAACATTATTTTTGATAATTTTATCATCACTGACGATCGGGCTGTAGCAGAGCAGTGGGCTAGAGATAGTTGGGGCATGAAGAGTGTCGAGGAGCGTGCCTCTTTAACTGCAGGGGTAAGTTGTTGTTCAATAAACATGAGGTTTTTAACAATAGAACACATGCTACCAGTTTTTAATTACAATTAAGTTCTTGAATTTTCTGTCTTGTATCAAACCACAATTACTGGCTACTTATTATTGTTGCATTTTTACCTTTTTACTTTATACTGTTGATGTGTATTACAGTTTGGTTTTAAAGTGTATTAAAATTAAATGTCAAGTTGTTGGACGTGGAGATAACATTGATGTTACCTTTGAAGGTACAGAATATATAGAGAATACTAAATGAGTTTGTGTAAGACCATTTATATTACGAGTGTTATTTATATTATGAGTGTGTTTTCATTCGTACATCTCGAGTGAAAGCGAGTGATGTACAATTAAATACACACAAGTTGTAATATAAATGGTCTCACATGAGAATGAGTATAGTATTTATTTATTACAAACAAAAATCACACAGAATTACTTCCAAAATAACTAAACAAAGCATGAAAATGCACATATTAATAACCAGGAAAATTGACATTGCTTTCTAAATGACGTCATATAGCGAAATGACGTCATGTTGCGGTTGCTTCATTTAGCTATTTATCAATGGAACTTTGCATTTGTTCACCACACATCTATCATTGAAGTTTACACAAACAATATTATAAACCTACTCAATGCTACACAAAATTATTAAAATAATTTTTTTTAAATTATGCTGCTAAGATTAATTATAAGAATTAACAGCAAGTATTTTTTTAATTTAAAAATATTAATCAAAAGAACCATGCACACACTTTTTGCATGAAGATCTATACGAAAGTGTACTGTGTGATAGAGGTCATTACCTCTCAAAAGGCACATTCCACAATGTAAAGAGATGATAAATATCATATTGGTATCTCTTCCACCACAGTATAATAAAACTCTGATAGAGCAGGGTTTGTTTCTATTAATACTGGTTTCAGTATTTTTACTTTTTGGTGGGTTTTTTACTAATAATCAAAAAATATTTTCCTCCTCTTTCAGAATTCTGTCATGCAAGCAATAAAAAATGCAACAAATGAAAGGCCCTGGCTGTGGGCAGTATTTGTTGTTGTTGTTTTGTTGCCTGTTGTTTTAATAATAGCCTATTGCTGTATGTCGAAGGTAAGACTATGGGAAATAAATTCAGTTTGTTTCCTGCACATAATCTTGTTGTGCTTGCATGATTATTATCTAACCTTGTGTGTTTTGTGTCGTCTTAATCTGAAGCCTGGATGAAAAGTAATGTGATTAACTTGATCTTTCATCGGTTCATATAGTACTCTAACAATTTTAAACTTAGGGATGGTGAAATAAGTTAATGTTCTTAGTACATGAAATAAAAAAAAAAATTTTTTTGGCACATTTATAAACTAAAACAAAAGCTATATAGATGACAAGTGAAATGGTATGTCGAAGTGAAGTTATACATTCTTTTCATCCAGTGTGATCAGTTTAAGAAGGCACTTGCTTCAATAGTTGGCACGTTTATTTTACTAGCTTTGTTCGACATCTTCCTTAGGGCATATGGTACACCCTGATAGAGGCAGCCGACAAGTGGAAAATTCTCTGGGCGGTCTATGTTGTTGTTCTACTCCTTCCAATAGTGTTGCTGGCTATATGTTTGTGTCCGAAAAGTGGACCTATCAAGGTACCTGGTATTGCAATAAAACTGAAATGAATTATAACAGTAATGGAATATTAAATTTGTTAACCATCACATTGTTTTTCGTTAATGTTAAATAGATGCTTAATTCTAGTTTGTCAGCATTAATCCATATACTGATTTTGTGGTCTATTCAGTAATAATATTTAACTGAGATTAATATATATATTTTTTAAACTTAGGTTGTTGTTTGTTTGGGGGGTTTTTTAAACACAGATTTTAACAGAGTACACGGCCAAGTAAAACAGTATTTGAATCACCAGCTACATATACCAAGTTTAGATTATTTCTTTTCTATTACATATATTCATATAACCTCTGCCAGTAAGATTTTTGGTGGTTTAGTGAATGGAGATATGGGTGTACAGGAACATTGTGTTTAGTATTGCATCGCGATTTGCTACGCAAGTTTCAGACATTGCTACACAATTTTAAAATTTTAAACCAGTAATTGCTAATCAATTTTCAAATGACTAGAAATATCACTAATCAAGAATTTGAAAACAAAATGTCCTCTGGTGTATGTTGATTGAGAATTAGTTATCTGGAAATGTTTACGTACAAAATGCTAATAACTGATGTGCTAAATACTCAGGTTTATTTTGATCAAATTCTAGTGGGTTAAAGTGTTTATTTTTAGTAAATGCTAGTGGTTTAAAGTGTTTATTTTTAGTAAATGCTAGTGGTTTAAAGTGTTTATTTTTAGTAAATGCTAGTGGTTTAAAATAAGTGTTTATGGTAGCTAGTGTTAATGTTAGAGGAATGTACACCCAGTGTATATTTTAAATTCCATAAAATTGATGTTATTGATGCAGAATTTGCATGTGTTTGGGTATTAAATCAGCAGTGTTTAGTATGCCAAGTGAGTCTAATTTTCATTTAGGATCCAATATTGGATAAAAAGGATCTAATAATAATGTCTGACTTGGCCTTTAAAAGGATACCATATATCAACTGTAAAAACTATGACATTAGCTTTAACACAGTTGTAAAATATTTGTTTGGTTACAAACATTTATTCTTAAGATATTTATTAACTATGATTTCTATCAGTTTGGGTAAACGTTTGACAGTAATAACAGATATATGTAACAGATTTGGTTTGGACACTTAATTGATGTTTTAAATATTGTTAAGTTGGTATTTTTACTGACCTATAAAATGTTCACAGTAGAAATGTATATATATACAAACTAAAAGGGTTTGTTAGCATTAGTTTAAATAACGGAATACCACTACTGTATTTAGGTAACAAAGATGGTGTTTGTTTCAGTGTTTACTGTACTAAAACATTTCTAGTTTTGTTTTTCTCAGTGTTAAAATAACTACTTAATTTTGTTTCTGCTATTTAAATGTTGTCATGAATCTGTCTTCTTGCTTTTGTTCATGTTTTGTTCTCCATATCAACTTTTTAATGTTTTTCTTGCTTGCTTGTATGTTGATGTTTAAAGTTATATGTATTCAATTATATGATGGTCATGTTTTACTGTGATAAAATAGTTATCAGGGGTGGGAATTCTCCTTGGATCAGCTGTTTTCTTCTCATGAATTTCCTCACATTTTAATTGTCCTTTCCTCCAAAATGACCGGCCTCACTGGCGTTGTAGTTAGGCCATCGGTCTACAGGCTGGTAGGTACTGGGTTCGGATCCCAGTCGAGGCATGGGATTTTTAATCCAGGTACAGACTCCAAACCCTGAGTGAGTGCCCCGCAAGGCTCAATGGGTAGGTGTAAACCACTTGCACCGACCAGTGATCCATAACTGATTCAACAAAAAACATGGTTTGTGCTAGCTATCCTGCCTGTGGGAAGCGCAAATAAAAGATCCTTTGCTGCCTATCATAAGAGTAGCCTATGTGGCGACAGCGGGTTTCCTCTAAATAAAACAGTGTCAGAATGACCATATGTTTGACGTCCAATAGCCGATGATAAGATAAAAAAATCAATGTGCTCTAGTGGCGTCGTTAAATAAATCAAAAGTTTACTTTTTCCTCAAAAATGTGTCAGATGGCACAGATTTTAACCTAGGATTTCAAGAATTTCCAGGACCCATCTAAATATCCTCTTCTTTTTTTACAATTCACCAATTCCCACCCCTGAGTTACAATTCCAGTCTATAAATACTCTTGTTGTAAATGCTTGTATTGGTGTAAATAATATCATGTGACATAAGCTGACGTTCATAACTGCGTGAATCTCAGTTTTGTACTACTATGTACGGCAATGCTCAGAAAACAAAATAGATAATTTCATCTGTTTTCTTTATTTTAAAGTAATAAAATGACTAGTTACATTAGTTGTCAATGTTGAATAAGTAAAATACTTTATTAATATATGCAAGAACGTGACCAATTCCTGCACACTTATGTATGAACAGTTTTGCAATGCACCATTCATACAGTGTCACTGTGTGTAAAGTGGTTCTGTGTTTCATACTTGCATGAATGTAAAACATTATCAATTTCAATATATAAATAAATGAGCTCAAAATAAACTGATAGTTATGGACAGAAAGTTAAATTGTAAGATGTAAATTATGTTTAGAATTGTGATCCTCATTATGTTCACGAGTGTGATCATGAGAGGTTACCCATAGAAGAAAAAACAGAGGGTACAAATTAATGCTAGTGACTAGTATAATTTTCTATTGATCATATAAGTGGGGTTTTTAAAATTTGCTTTGTATTAATATTACAACATTTATTAGTATTACTAAATAACGACAGTTCCGTATATGACATATCTGTTGAAAATGTTCACAATGTTGTATTTATGTGTTGGCCAAAATATGGATGTTGCCTTCGACTGAAAACCTTCAATTTAATTTTTGTCAAAAATGTATTAATGTTTTTATTACTGACTGTATCTTATTTCTAGATTTTTCAAAGTCTGTGGGACAATGTTTGAGTTTAACATAAGACTGATTTTTGTTTCTTGACTCTGTGCCATAATGTTTCTGCTTTATTGTCTGAACAGTCTGAAGATGTTGATGCCCAGAGAAAGAAAACTGATGAAGCATCACCAGATGATGAACCTGAAGAAAGTATTGGTGATTCTAAAACTAACAAAGCCACGGAACACACGAATAGCACAGGAGCAGGAGGAGATAATAATGCAAGTGAAATAAAGAAATCCAGCAAAGCTGATTTAGAATCCACAACAGTACGTATGACATAAGAAAACAGATACACCAGTATTAAGTGAAATACTGGCTTAAGATAGCTGATTGATATTTGTCTTTTTCACACATTTTAACATTTAGTTTCAAATGTTATTGGCAATTTAGTCCTAAGCAAACAAATCCAGAATAGAAGAGACCAGCTGTTGCCCATGGGAACAAACTCTACTATATCAATGCAAGAGGTAACTGGCACAAACTTTTTCTTGTCGGAACCATATCTTGCATACAGATGCATACAGGACCATCAAACCTCACATGTAGGAACAATATGGGATTGCAGTGTGTCATGTTCTATTACCAGGTCAATGTGACCTACTTTTCACGGTCTACTACACCTAACAGTAAATCTTTGTCCAGACCATATGCTGCATACAGGACCATCAAACCTCACATGTAGGAACAACTTGGGATAGTGGTGTCTTGCTTACTATCACTGGGTCACTGTGACCTACTTTTCACAGTCTACTGCACATAACAGTAAAACCTTGTCTGGATCATATCTTGCATACAGGGGTGGGGAAAAGCCCTTTTCTCCTGGTCTGGGACCGATTCTCGATCTCTGAGACCGAAATTATTTTTTAAAAATGTGTGTTTGCCGGTCCCACTTTTGTCATTCTTGTTGGTCCGAAGCACCTGTCCATTTCTATTATTGGAACATATTCTTATCCGTCAAGTGGACCGGCCTGCCCAGACATCGGTATCTCATGTATGATTTAAAATAATAAATAAATAGTGGTCAGTATAGCTTGTGTTTCAGACGTCTGTGATTTTAAAGTCTGCCTAAGTATATATCGTCAGTCACTGAAGTCGGACCTACAGTAGTGTCAATCCACAGCCACTAGGCTAGACATTAATTTTGTCAAAGTTGCTGAGCCAGTCAAGAGATAAAACAGACGTTAACAATAACACTAGGGAGTTCGCTAAACCAAGATGGCGGCCAGCGAATTCCTTTGTTTTACCGATAATGGGTCTTTAATTTCAAGTAAAATTGTTCTGAATGAGCTTTAATATTAATTATGGAAATTAAGAAAACACTTTATTAAATGTCATTAAAATCTATTTCTCTTACTGTGTTGTGTTATTAATATTCTGTTTTATTTATATTAAACAATTAAAATGATCAATTAATCAAGTTGCGATCCTCCATTGTTTTGGATGGCCGAGTACCCATTCTCTTCAACAAGCGATTAGGACCTCAGCCCATCTAAGTATATCAACCAATCAGCATTCATTATGTAGGGGAATCCTGTCTGAATCGCGTCATACTAGTGAAAACCAGGTCAGATTATTCTCTGTTTTGCTACGATCGAAAGAAGAAAGAAAATCGAAAAATTTCTGAAGAAAAATGTAAGTACACTGATCTAACTGTACATATTATACAAATTGATGTCTTCTAAACACATATAAATAACTTTTAGATCGAAATAATATTGAGCTGAAGTAGTATTTATAGAGTTTTGAATCTGTAAAAACGGCAAGCCGCAAACCAATTTAAAAATGGCGGATTTTTCGTCTGCAATAGCAAAAGTTGCCGGCATATTTCAGAAGACGATTAACTGCTGCAATGTAATTATTTACGATGGAGAAATGCAAATTCTAATTTTGTTTAATGTTATTTATTTTATATAAGACTTATTTGAGTAATTAATTACTTTATAGCTGAAATGATGGAATTATTTATCCCTCCACCAAAATAATAGAACGTTCCGCTAGCCTTTTTCAAAATGGCGGACGAATTTATTCCATCTATGGTAGGGGTGTTAGGTTGTAAATTGCTGTAGCAAAAGGCACAGGTTGATTTAATGTGTAAACGAATTCTTAATATTAGTGTAATTTTTTTTATATTTATTGTGCATTAGTATTATATATATATATATATATATATATATATATATATATATATATATATATAAAAAAATAAGTTTTTTAATATAAATTTGATGAATTTGAATATTTAGGAGCATGGCTCCCCTGACCGGGCAGGTTGCCCGGGGCTGGGGAACCTATGCTCAAATTTTAAAAATGTTTAGAATCTTATTACTTGGGAGCCTTGTCGGGCAGGTTGCCCGGGGGCGGGGAGCCTATGCCAAATTTTTTTTAAATGTTTAGAATCTTATTAGGAGCATGGCTCCCCTAACCGGGCAGATTGCCCCAGGCCGGGGAACCTATGCCAAAATTTTGTACACAAAGGTAACTCCTTTTTTTTTTCTTCCTTTTTTTCCAGCTCTGAAGTTGGCAATGTTCAATCCATCAAATGGCTGAATTACTTTGGCAGGATGTGTCTTTTCTTGACAGAATTGCTGATGGAACAGTAGAAAATGTCTCGTGTCTTGTTACCTTTGGCCTGTACTTGACTATACTGACAACTTTAGAAGACTGTGCTAGAAACATTCAGATTTCTATGCCAAAGGTGTTAAAATCAATTAGTCCTGATGTAGTTTTACCAGCTAAAATTTCTAACTTGACTTGTTCAGTGAAAAAAGCAATTGAGAAAGCTAAAAAGTGTGGTAATGAAATTGAAGTCTTGGCACAAGCAATACCCTCATTATATCGGGAAGAAGCAAAGATTGCAGGATACTCAGCCCAAGATCTCTTGGCTGGAAAGGTTGAAGAACATGATTCTATCACTGTAGGATTCATTCTTGAGTTAAGACGATTCCATAGGAAGTTTAATCTTCCATGGAAACTTGCCATCAGTTGGCTTTGTAAAATCTGTACCATTTCACTGAATGATGTTCCAAATGAAGGTGCTGTTTGCAACCAGTGGAAAAAAATATATGAAAAAAGAGCAAAGTTGGTTGATCAGGAAAAAATAACTAACTTTGAAAACCAACCATATCAAGTGCCGAAAACAATTCAAGTCTCCGACAATGCAGACGGTAACACAGACAAGCCTGATGAACATAAAGTCACAAACCATATGTCAAGAAAAGATATTTATCTACAACCAGATGCTGAAATTAGTTTGTTGTTGGAAGAAATGGCGATGTCATCTGTTCAACATAAACAGTGTATTAAGGAAAGAAATTGTGCACTTGCAGCAGTTGCTTGCAAGAGAATACAACTGGAAGATATGCAGGGGAAGTTAACCAGCCAAATAAAAAAGACATCAGTTTTAAGAAATCAACTTGCAAAGTTTACTCCAAGAAATGCTAACAAGCGCGAAAAAAGAAAAGAAGATAAAATTTATAAACAGAAACAAGAGCTGCAGAATTTTGAAAAAGAAATAAAAAGCCTAAATAATCAGCTGATTAGTGAGCAACATATAAAGATCACACTTGAAGAAAAAGTTCATACCAGCATAAAAGCAACAATTAATTCTCAGAAGCGTGCTTCACGGTGCAAAGTTGCATGGAAGAAACTGAAAAATGCAAACAGTTTGGAAAATAATGAAAATCAAACAACATCAAGCCTCTGAATGAGAGTTTCGGAACTTGAGTTACAAAACACTGAACTGAAGGACAAACTTGAAACACTTCTGGAGAATTCGACGGTTCAAACATATGACAAAAAAAAGTATTTAGATGACGTGCGAGAAACGTATTGGGAATTGTTAGCTAGTGGTGTGAGTGTAGATAAATGTGAAAAAGTTATCCGTACTGTTGCCGAAAAGCTGTGTAAGAAACAAATTGGGAGACTACCAAAGAAAACCTGCACCAGTCTCTTGCAAACGGAGGCAATGATTGTGTCACAAGGACAAGTAGCTGCAGCTATGCTGGATTCGAATTCGAGTAATCAAAATACTTTACACACAGACGGTACGAAAAGACGCTTCCGTGAGTATGCTGGGTACCAGGTTTCCACTGGTGAAGGCAACAGCTTTTCCATGGGTTTGCAGGAGCTAACAACGGGTGATGCCGAAAGTTTCCTTGCAGGCAGCTTAACGACGTTAAATGAATTGGCCGAGGCTGTTAGCACCACCGAAGCTGAAAAGTCTGGTGTCTATGCACAGCTGCTAACATCAATTAAAAACACTATGACAGATAGACATGTTGTCAACAAAAAATTCAAGAAACGTCTTGAAGAAGTCAAAGAAGATGTATTACAAAAGTTTGTAACTGACTGGGATAGTTTAACAGAAAACGAAAAAAAGAACTTGACGGAAATCCACGGGCTTTACTGTGGACTACATGTTCTTATCAACATGGCATCAGCAGCAAAAGGTGTTATGGGTTTCACCCATGATCTGATATACCAGTGTTGTAAAGCGCTAACTGAAAGTGGATGCGCTAAATCTGGATGTGGTGGTGAATTCAGAGCTTTTCTCGAAGCACGAAATAAGAAATGTCATCTCATAACATTTATTGGCAATCGTTTTAATGTCCTTTTCGTCAATGGTGCTGGTGTTCATTACCACTGGAGTGACATTTGCTCTTTTTTTCATGATGGCTACTGTGGCCAAAAGAATAAACTATTACAAGCTATTTCGAGTGGCATACAGAATGTTAATAACAAAGCGATGTGTCGGGCTTTAGGCATTATTGAAAAAATCATAACCGGTCCACTTTGGCGACTCTTGGAAGAAAAGGGACATATTTTTGAAATGAACATTCACTGGGAGCATCTCTACAACAGTGTTTTAAAGCTTAGTAAAGATGCAACAGATCTTCTTCATGGTGAGCCCGTATTCACAGGTGTTTCTATCACAAAGGACTGTGTATGGGCTGATTTGTTCAGCCCTCAGGACACTGACTTTGAAACCAAAACCAAAGACAGCCTAGAAACAGTATTGCTATCATTTATTCCCTTGCTTTCTCGCCAGTTACAAGATCAGCTACCAGGTGGAAAGTACCACCAACCTAGTCAGCAAGTTATGGAGGAAACTGCTGGAGTTCCTAGACATAACAAAATATCTGAAGCCAACTTTGGTGACCTTGACAGACTTGTAAAGCGGGCACCACAAAAGGCAACATCATCACAAGCAGGAGCTATTCTCTATGTCAGAAACAAGACTGGCAAGTATCTGCTGTCTCTTTCCAAAAGTAAGAGAAGGAAGTATCTCGATATTGCCCGTAAGCAAGCAAAACGAAGGAGGCAAACAGAACATCAGCAATGGAAAGAAATAATTAAAAAACGCCAGCAAGTTCAGGCAGAAAGAAAGAGGAAAAGGGAAGTGAGAGATCAAAAGTCGAGAGAATCTGCACAAGAAATTGAACAAAGTCCATCGTGCTGGATTATGGTACACCAACAACCAAGTTGATAAAGAGATACAGATATGTCAGGCATTAAAGAGTGATAATGCAAGCAAACTAGCAGTTAAGGAACAGATCAAATATCATGTCCAGGTGCGAAAAGTTATTCTTATTCAAAAATCTCTAGCTAAATTCCAGAAAGATAAGCAGCCTCTTTCACTGACCCAGCTGGCAGAAAATTTAAAAACTATCATCAGACTCCATCCATTACCAAATGCTTTGGAACTTTCATTTAATGCAGTTGCATCTTCACAGCATTTGCCCCAAAAGAGGAAAAAACCCCAATCCGTTTCCCAAAGTAGAAAAAAGCAGAAGATCAATCGAGAGCCACAGAGGAACCACCAATTTGTACCGAACCAAATAGTAGCTGTAGCTTATGACAGTGACTGGTTTGTAGGTGAGGTGTTGTCAGTTCGCAGTAATGAAGCAACAGTCAAATTTCTCCAAAATGTGTCTACACGCAAAGGAATTAGGGTTGTGAAGTGGCCAACACTGCATGACATAAAAGATGTGGATGCCAAATTTATACTGTCCAGTGGCTTTGACATAGCACCAAATGATTCTAGTGGACGAACATTCAATATTCCTGACAGTACAAATATATCAAAGATTTATCAGGATTATGAAAGTCGACATTTTCACTGAATTCAGAGAAGGGAGACTGATGTACATACATATATTATATATAGAACATTTGCTATATAACACTGCAATTTGATATTTTAAATTTAAATGTACAAAAAATTTCCTAAAATTAAAAATGGCCACCAGTTTTGTGCTAATTATGGCATGATGTGACATTGAGTGTATATAACAGTCATGTTCCTTGTTTGTATTCCATGGTTGAACTGGATTGAGTATTTGTTAACGGATATGTTTTATATATATTTTTCATTAGAGAAAATTTCGAATGTCTTAATTTCAAAATGGCCGACAGCTACCTTGGACTAATTAAATACTAATGATGTGTAGAACTATATAATTTGAAATTGGACAACTGACCTGTTACCACAGATGGTTCAGCTATAGTGAAAATGAACAGTAATTTAATACACAGCGTAGCCATATAGTTGGAAGTGACAAAAACCTGAATTTGAGAAAATTCAAAATAGCTGCCAAGATGGTTGCCATCCTGTATTGCATTGCTGCTACAACAAACAAAAAACACTTTTGTGCTTGTAAGTGATATTTGATTGAATTATTTTTATAACTTGTTACTAAATAACTTGTTAATGTTACGAGTGCATGATTTGTTGTAAATTGTATGTAAATATATGCAAATTAGGTCAAGGTCATTACATTTGACAATCAAATTTTTTTAATAAACAACTCCAGCAGTCCTTTTTTTAGTAGCATTGAAAATTTGAAAACAATCTGATAAAAATTGTTGAAGATGGAGACATAAATGTACAAGAACAGTGAAAACATCATGATTCTGGTGCCATCTTTGTTTTATAGATAAACTGTAATTACCTGTCTTTGTTTCTCAAAAACCGGGCAAATTTAGCATCTTTGATTAGACATACCTCAAAAACTACTCATCCAATTTACAAAATTCAAAGTGCATTTTGTTTCTTTTGAAGAACTGAATTGAATGGCATATCTTAGAATAAAATTCAATATGTTTGAAATTTTGAGTGAACTCCCTAATAACACCATTCTTGGTGAGAGAGCCATCAAGGTATTACACTCCAATTAAAACAAAGGACCCAGAGTTTGCAACTGGTTACAATCAACACCTATGTACGGAGCTTTGTCGGGTCGAGTGTCCCAGTCCGAAGCAAGAGATTGAAATAGCATAAAATATACTGAAATGATCAATAAATGTATTTATTGTTGACTGTTCAATGTAGTCTATCCAGTAATTATAAAGGACTTTAAAATTAACAAACGGTTTCCACTTTTTTGTTAACAAGTGGGAGTAAGCAGAACAGCTACATGTACTGGTTATGTCAAGAGCCAGTAGAGGTAAAATTTCGTCAAATCAGTGATGACGTTATTACTATCTTTGTCTAAACATGTGCTAGCTCAGGCGGTCAAACGCTTCAACAGTGCGATCTTTTATTAATTTTCAGGACACAGTACTGAATACTTGTACTTTTTATACATATATGGGATTTAAATTCATAACTTTTATTCCTTTTTTATATTATTTATTCCATTATGTAAAATATATACAATTTGTGGGGTTTTTTTTTTTCACTGATGTGATTAAAAAAAAAAGTGTTTTTTTTTTTTTTTTTTTTTTTTTAAATTCCTTCCTTCCCCCCTTCTCGTTAATGATGACATCAAGCGGGACCACCCCTGCTTGCATACTATGGTTTTCCATCAAAATTCTGATGGGCGTATCGTGTATCTCACTGGTACTCTTGTTCACATTGTTATGTACCATGAATTTAGGAGATGAGCAAATTCGTTAGGCCCGGTAGGGGACATGTATTGCTTTAGCAGTACTCTCAGAATGTTTGTTATAGATAAGATTAAAATGAATGACTACTGCGTGACATTGCTGTGTTGTGTTTGCAGGAAGCTGGTGACGATGCTGAGGAGGAGGAAGAGGAGGTGGAGGAGGAGGAGGAAACAAAAAACTCAGCTGGTGATTCTCCAAGGTGAAGTATTATTCTGTACTAGTTCATCAACTAGTAACTTGTGGTGTAATGCTTGGGAAAGGGGAATCATGGGATGTGTAACAAAAAAAGGTTATGTATGAATGGGAGTGGGGGTGGTTGGGAAGAGTTCCTAGAAACTTTTTTCAAAACTATTTCGTTTTGATTTCATAAAGTAAAATGCAGACAGAAATAAAAACAGAATATCCCATAATATTGGTCAAAATATATTTATACTTAGGGCTGTTGCTAGAATTGATTATTCTAGATACCTGTAATTATTTTTTTTTGCCTGACAGGTATTCCATTCTTTTCGCTATGCATAATTAGTTTAAACAAATTTTATTAAATTACCTCTCCTCCTCCTCATTTTTTTTAAAGTATATATATTTTAGTGTGTTAAAGATGCTATTTCAAAGTTGCATAATAATACTTATTAACTTTTTGCAAACATTTTACTTTCAACTATATGCCCATCAAAAAATGACAACCAAATTTAATTTCCATGTAGACTTTTTTTGTTTGTTTTGTTATTGGAGAATCTTTAGTGGACGACCGACAGAATTGGGCACATTCAGTTGAGGCAAACATTGCATAACTTTATGCCAGGCTATGTTGTTGGCAAGTTGGCTGTCTTTGTGCAACACATCTGATGGCTCATCTAGCTCCTTATAGTCAACTTGCCAGATTTTATGGATTTATCAGTTCCGTAAGATTTGTTACGGCAAGATAAAATGAGAATCTAGTGACGACTGTTTACTTGATGTGCTGTCGATGCACACGAACCTAGTTTGGGTGCTAGACGTGCAAAGCTTTCTCTGCAGTATGCTACAAAGATTAAATCAATGCCAAAACATCCTGCACACAATGCAGTGTTTGATAATAAATATATGAAGTTATTTGATGCGAAACCGAATACAATTCGAACATTTGGTCTTTGCATTAAGCAGTTTTTATCAGTTTCCAACATTGATTTAACAGATATTTTGGAAACGCCTTCATATTTTATTTTGCCACCTTGGTGTATCAAACCACCAAAAATTGTATTCCATCTTGTGCATCTAAAAAAAGATCGCACAAATGCAGTTATTTATAAACAACATTTCATGGAAATCCAAGAGCGGTATGTGATTACATTCCAGGGCTAGAAATGAAAAAAAAATCTACATGCACCAGGTGCATGCTAAAAAAAGAGTTACATGCACCATTAAAATTCTGCATGCACCAAAAATAAGGTAGATCCTGTTAACAATGAGGAAAATACTATTTTAATTACCTTGATTAGTGTTGATTTTTTTTTATACGAAGCTATTCGGAATTATTCGACAATACCTATATTTATTTATTAACAGTACCGGAACGTTATACAACTGCGTTTATTACTGATTCTTGATCAAATTTGAAAATTTCACCCAACGTAAACGCCTTACAGAAATCTATAATAGGCCTGTTACAAAAACGTACGAATATTTGTGTTTTGTATTAAGCAAGTTATCAACTTTTTTAACTCGATAAGATCTGTTGGTATATAAATTAGCCTACGGAATTCAACGAGTAGTTGCGATTGAAATAATCACTGGCTGACTTCGAGTCAACTACGCGAGTAAGGCACCTGCACATTCGCAATCATCTGATCAAGTGCCCATATCTGAGGTCGGAAATGTTCAAGGCAGTCACGGTACTTTGTATTGATCACAGATCTGGCAGAGTTCAATTTGTCAGTGACGACAATTGTGTTATGCGCGTGGGTACCCCAAAGTCGGTCTCGACCACCTTCCCTAATACCGTTCACGGATATAACCGAGATATTGCCGGCAATTTTCGCAAATATATTTCACGGAAATGACCGAACGACCATTGTTGTAAGTAGGATTATGGGATACAAATATGCAAATTATAATATTAGCATGCACTGCGTGCACCCAGTTTTAAAAGTTATATGCACACGCAAAAATCAGCATGCACCGGTGCATGTACTAACACTGCATTTCGAGCCCTGCATTCCTGTTTACACAGACGGATCACGGGATGGGAATTCTGTGGCTTGTGCTACAGTGTTTCCATCAGACGCAATAATTTCCATGAGATTGCCCGATTCAGCATCAATCTTTACTGCTGAAATTTGGGCAATCATTAAAGCCCTGGAACAGATTAAGGATTCATGTGCATCCAAGTATATTATTTTTACAGACTCCAGGGCTAGAAATGAAAAACAAAAATCTACATGCACCAGGTGCATGCTGAAAAAAAAGTTACATGCACCAAAAATAAGGTAAATCCTGTTAACAATGAGGAAAATACTATTTTAATTACCGTATATCTTCGCCTGTAAGTCGATCTCGGCTATAAGTCGAGTCCCTAATTTCAAGCTCTGAAAACATTTTTTTATTGACCCGTTTATAAGTCGACCCATGAAAAACAACTTATAAATATTGAAGTATTTCTTATTTTCAGCACATGAGAACAATAATGTACAATATTTTAACAAAAGAAAATTATTTTACAGAATTCGGTTTTCACGTTTTGTACATCGCAGACAAGTAACATAGCATCAAAACGAAATATTCCCTTAGTAGATAGTGAAAGCTGTTTGGCTGTTACCGTATGGCACTGTACAGCATGGTTTTGTGCACAGACAACTTTATTTATAAACACTGACAACAGATCACTACAATAAAACTGAAAGTATCAGTTAATCACATGTTTTGCCGCCATATTAATACATGTAAGGAGGATAACTCTGGAAAGTACACTGGTTTTTTATGTATGTCCCTATTGCTCTAGTGAACTGCAGATATCAGTCTAAGCTGTTTTAAGGGAAAGCTCATGCAGTAATATTCATGAAGTTAATCACCGGCAAAATATTGTTTGAACAACCATTAATGCCACTGACCAGATTTTAAAATAAACTCAGGCAACTGTGTTATGCGCGTGGATACCCCAAAGTCGGTCTCGACCACCTTCCCTAATACCATTAACGGATATAACCGAGATATTGCCCGGCAATTTTCGCAAATATATTTCACGGAAATGACCGAAAGGGCGCCATTGTTGTAAGTAGGATTATGGGATACAAAATGGATGTGCCCATAAGATAAAAGTTATCATTTTCATGTGGCGAACAGATTACGAAATGCATACGCAAAATTCAACAACTTAAGTCTGAATCTGGTAGACAACAGGATACTAGTATACGCAATACACAGTACTTGAAAAATATTAGCATGCACCGCGTGCACCCAGTTTTAAATGTTCTATGCACACGCAAAAATCAGCATGCACTGGTGCATGTACTAGCCCTGGCTTTCATGTCTCCAAGCTCTACAATACATGAACTTGGAGCATCCCTTAGTTGGGATGGTGATACGAAAGTGTGTCTTTTTATCAATTGCCAATAAAGATGTTATATTTTGTTGGGTACCCAGCCATGTTGGCATTAGGGGTAACGAAAAGGCAGATGTTGCTGCCAAGTCTGCTTTGGACTTCCCCTGTGTCCATTTTGGTGTCCCCTACAGTGATTTTAAATTTTATATTAACCAATATATCTTTTCGACTTGGCAAGACGATTGGGACGGTGCGGTTGCGAACAAGCTTCATTCTGTCAAGGCAGTCCTGGGAGAGTGGCAGTCATCCTACAGGTGATGCAGGAAGGATGAAGTAGTCTTGTGCCGTGACCACATCGGCCATACATATTTGATGCATTCATTTATTTTAAAGGACCCTCCCCCTTAGTGTGAACATTGTCAGTGTACACTGACTGTGCGCCACAGTTTGGTGGAGTGTGATCATCTCAAGCCAACAAGAAATTATATATTTGGCGACAGAAATGTCTTGGAATCTTTTAAATTCCATCCAGAATTAATTGTAAAGTTTTTAAAACACTTTTATACAAAGTTTTAAAATGTACTTACCTTAATTTTATGTATTGTATTATACTTTTCACCCACAGCTCCTTACACTGTGGCTTTACATAAATATATATAAATAATATTTCCATATACTTACCATTTGTGACACCCAATAGCCGATGTGTATTTTTGTGCTGGGGTGTCGTTAAACATCCATTCATTCATTCATTCATTCACTTGACGTGCTAGTGCACCGTTTGACATTCCTAAGTTATTGATGAAAAATTATATGTGAATCTGATTAATATAAAATTATTTATAACAAATTGATATTAAAATGGCAAAATATGGGGCTTGTAAATATAATATACCACCTTTAAATAAAACACCTTAAATTAGAGGCACTGACTCTTGTTATTACACAACATTAAATATGTTTAGATATTATAATACACAGTACTCTTGTATACCTTATTAACTTTGGAAATCCAAAGTGGTTCTGGTCATCATAATGGTGTTCGTAGTAGCTCAAGATACATTTAATACAAAACAAGACTTGTATGCACCTCAGAAACTGTCACTTTTAATATAACGAATGTAGTGAAGTTCCTATTCCATGGTTTGTTTTGTTTTTCTGTTGCAGAAAGTCTCCCCGGAAGAGGAAGCCTAGGAAGGAGTAATGAGAATGTTTCTAGTGACCGGTGTGCATTGGATGCTGTGAATGTCGCATGTCTGAATGAAGCATGATATGTGGAGCTGTACATTTTATTTCTCTGTAATCTAATTCTTGTAATAAAGTTAAGAGCATCAGTGCTTGGCAGGACAGACAGAACTGTGTTACCTTGGATTATCGATGCTCATGAACGTTATTGTTTGATGAAATTCAAGTGAAGACTTGGTACTGACATATTTGTATTTAGTTTGAGTCAGCATGGGGAATACTCGGTTATGTATCGTCTGAAATTGTCTTTGATTACTATTCTAATTTTTCATATTTGTTTAACAGAATTCAGAATAATAACCTCAGCAAACAACTTCCAGCTGAAAATGCACTTTATATTGGTCCCTTTTTTCTAGTTTATAAGAATTTACCAAAGATGTCACTGATTCAAGACTTTTGGGTGGAGGTTCATGTGATGGGTGTGTACTTCAAACATTCAGTTTAAATTCATTTTCATCATGTTCATTGGAACCTCAAACCAAACAAATATTGCTTTGAAACAATATCATGAGCCATTACATCTGATGTGGGTTCCTGCTAAAACCTCTTGGACTGGGCAGGAGACAATCTTTTTCAAATAATTAAAATACCTGCCAATCATTAGATTAATATGGAGGGATGACAATCAAATTTGGCTATGTCAATAACAAAGGTTTGCAGAAAAAACAGGTTTTAAAATTTAAAAACTTTAAAAAAAACCCCAAAAAACCCCAACAATTATTTAAATATAATGTTTCATCAATAGGCAGTTTGAATGTGTATAATATTATATCCACCTGGTCTGGGGGCAGGGGGGTCAATATAACGAAGAATTTTGTTTTGTAGGTGTCCACTAAATTTTGTTTTTGTCACCAAACAAAAGGTGACACAAATGTTACTTTTAAATATATAGAGGATAATGAACAATTTGATACTTATTATAAAGTTTTTATCTTGATTGATTTACTTCTGTTTACATGTCACAATCTCATGTGACAGATGTCATTATTTTACAAGGAAGGTTTATTATTCTGCTCATCATTCTACCTAAAATCAGTAAAAAAAAAAAAAAAAAAAACAAACCCAAAAAAATAAAAAGAACCGACTTGTGCATTCATTTCACTTGCTAAATTGTGGATATATATATTTTTTATTTTTTTTGGTCCAGATTTTATAAAAGTTAGGATTTGCCTAATTTGCTTACTGAAAGGGCAATGAGCCATAAAATCATTTTAAAAATTTTGAAAACAAAATTTATGTTAATTGCAAAAAAACAACAACAAATTAAGTCAGGTGGGTGTTCAGTGTTTTTTGGGTGTCTTCTTCTTCTTCTTCTCTCTCTCTCTCTCTCTACCCTCCTCCCTCTCCCCCCCCCCCCCCACTCCAATACTGATCAGCACAAACGTTTATATAGATCTAATGTGGTATTTCCTAGTAAGTTATGGTGAGGGCAGTTTAAGAGAGATTTTTGTTGTTCCCCTTTTATCTTATATTATTTTGCACACATACTTCTTTTATTCAGCCCTTACATAATTAACTTACTTTGACACATAATAGCCCATGTATTTATTGTACAGGAGTGTCATTAAATATTCATTTGTTAATCTGAATCATCCTGTATTTTTATTTTTATTTATGGGGGTTTTGGCAGTTAATTGGAATATGGTGTTTTAAAATCTATTCTGCAAATATTTGCCAAATTTGAATTGTTTGTAATATAATTTTGTGCGCGTGTGTGAGTTTGTTGAAGGGTATTGTCGTGACACTCAGATACTGGTGTCCTTAAATAGTTCATTCAATGTGATATGACTACAGTTGTGATTGCATTTAGGAATGAATATTAATTTACTGGGTACATGAAATGTATACATCAGTGTTTCTGTTGTACATGTTACAGTTGTTATTTTGAATTACGCCATTACCTCCTGTGGCAGAGATTTTACCACTTGAAGGGATTATTCTCACTTAAGCCATTTATTCACATATTCATTGAACTCTATTTACGTGCCCATATACCACAAAGGTTTCGGGCACATCCATCCCTGTTCCAGTCTCTGGCATGGCTAGAAATACTTGTTGGAAAATGTTTTAAAAAACCAAAGCAGTATATATTGATAAATTATTCAGAATTTCAGTTGTCTTGTTTATTTCTAAAGTTATTTAGCAGTTGGAAGAAAATTTATATTGTTTTGTAGTACATTATTGTATGCAAAAATCCATATTTACTTACTTGGTATGAACGATATGCTGTTGAGTATACAGATCTTCATACTCTAAATATATTGCAGATTTAATCATTAAACGCTCTGTTCCTTGAACAAACATTACAAATGCTGCAGAGTCAGAATAATTCCTTTAATAGAAAAAAGAAAAGATTTCTTGATTGTTGAAGACATGTTTGTTAAACCATCCAGGTGTGTGTACAGAAATACATCAAACCAACTGTCTTTCAAGTCAGTTTATCATTTTTCTTTTCTCATTTCCTGTCCCCTTTGTGTATCATCCGACTACCATTTGTTGTACTTTTTTTTTTTTTGCTACTTTTTTTTAGGTATTTGTGTATAAGTATGTGGTGAATATTTTACCTATAATGTGTGAGTGAGTTTTAATTTAATTTTTTTTATATATATATGCATTGTTAACTAGGTGAGTCTGTTTTTGTAATCGATATATCATGCAAGAAATACATGTTATGCAAAAAATAGTTCATTAAGTGTTTTATCATTTTTTAAATATGTCTTTGTAGTACTGAATTTTCACATCCATACAAATCGAAAATATTGGTATACAAGTTTTTAACTGCAAGTTTTTGTTCATGTAATTGAATATGTTGAGTATTTGATTGTTTTCCGTTTAAAATACAATATCCCACCCTTTTCTTCTTTATATTAAGTTGAACCTCCAAGTCTGCATGCTTTGAGGTTTTTTAGTTTAAAGTTTAATAATAATAATAATATCAGTTTTTTTATTAATAGCTTTTTAAAATGGAAAGTAATAGATATTGGTAGACTAACTTGGTCCAGTAACTGAAATAGTCTCTACAATTATCAGACCAAATCCAAATGAAACTAAAGCTATAGATTTTGTTTCATTTTGGTGAAAAATAAATTGTAATATGTGGCATTCTTTGAAATTTTATGTGTTGTGTGTAATATATATATACAGTGAACTCTATACTAGAAAAAACATAGCTGGAATGTGTGATTAGCAAAGACATTTGTAGTATCATAGACCAAAATCACTTGTGACACCTTTTTGGATTATACCATTCACAAGTTATACAGTGCATTAAATGTAAAGACCAAAAGAAAAAAGAAAACTCTAATATTTTAATTTGTATCCTCTTTTGTTTTTGGTCTCTTATTATTTTTTTAAGTTATGAGTGGGAATCAGGAATTCATTAAAAGTTTAGTGTTATGATATCGAATAGTTACTGTTTTAATGTAAAATACACCAAACCACCTTTATACCAGTGACAACAGTACAAGAACTTGTTTTAATGTAAAATACACCAAACCACCTTTATACCAGTGACAACAGTACAAGAACTTGTTTTAATTCCACCGCATGGATGTTACTTGCATCTAACAGTATTACATTTGCTGAGTATCAGATCTGATGTAATTTACATTATATTGTTATACCCAGAAGACAAAAGATTAACAACAATTTGAATATAGCAAAACAAACATTTGTATGTTTGACCATTCAAAAATGAAATGTATTGTTATCTTAATGTTTTTAGAACATTATTACAGAATTTTCTTACACCAACAAAAAACTTTTAATTTAATTTAATCAAATAGTGTTTTTAATCCAAAGACTTATTAATGTCAAATTCGAAGGAAGATAACTATTCTTAGACTCTTAGTTAGTATATGTAATACTAAGCTGTAAGTGTAGATGAAAAGATGTTTGTTAGGATGGTTGTACAATTATCGTTTGTGTTTTTGTCACCAGTAATAATTATTATATCTTGTGAATTTTGTCCAGTATTATTTCAGTGATGAATGGCATAATAAAGGATACATTTTCATATTATGCTGTGCGGTAAAACTCACTTAGATTATTTTTATTGGTAGAAACATGTATTTAAGTTTAGATATACAGTTGAATCCTGTTGGCTCGAACCATGTCGGTGCTCGAGAAAGTGTTCGACCCAATGGGTAGGTCAACCTAACCATTCGGTATACATTGTAACTGTAACTCGGGACTTCGTTTCGTGTTTGAGTGTTGCGATATATTCTACCTTTCCTACTCTGATGCAACAAGATTCTACTGTATATGCATTTGTATTTATAGAGAGCTCTCTAACCCTAGTTCATTGAGATACGTGTTACTTAGCTCATTTTTCACCAAGTTTGTAATACCCATTTGAGATGGGCCTGTGCCTAACTAGACCTCAAGCTTTCCAAGTTTTTCATGACTTCAATATTAAATACAGAAGTATGTCTGTCAGGGCTATAAATAACAGATGGGGGTGATAAGCCTGACAGTTAAGATATAGCATGTAAGTGGTCAGTGCTATTAGTAGGGCTCCCTCCCCACATCTTCAAACATCAAAAATACTCGATCAACAAATGTCAAAAATAGCTATCATGTCTTATATACACACACACGTCCCACTTGTTACTGATAGGGCTCTGTATTCGCTCAAAGTAGTTTAGGATGTTGTGAACAGTTTATTATTTAAAATATGGTCTCTTGGCAACCTATGAAATGCTGTTTAAATAATAAACTGTTCATGTAATTACCAGGTGTTTATCTTTGAAATTGGGAATCTATTTGAGAAAAATGCCTTTATTTACAGAACACTGATATGTACAGTTGTAAGCACAAACAAAAATTATACATTTTTGACTTAAAATCTCAAATAATATCTGGAGCCAAGTAAATGCTTATATGCATGATAAATTGAAGTGCACCAGATTGTTAATCAACTCAATAGTTCACTAGGATGGATACAAGGAAGGAAATGTTTTATTTAACGATGCACTCAACACATTTTATTTACGGTTATATGACATTGGACTAGGATACAAAAACCCAGTACTCTACCGTGTCCCAACTGGTCACGTCAAGATGTTACCTGTAGCTTCTGTAGACATTTGGACTATTTAAAAATAATAATAATATTTAAAAAAATAATAACATAGATGTTCCTCTGCCGATCTAGAAGAGGGTCACACGGGTGCTGTGATCTGCCATCTCTCTGAAGTGCCCTTTTGAAACGACAACACTCCCACGCTCACCCAGATCTTGCTGGGAGCTCGGCTTATATGCCTTTAGCAAACTCGAACTTTCCCTTTTTAAAAGTTCTGTCACCCCTCTACAAAATGCTGGATATGCCCTTGGGTATTGGTCTTAACAGATGTAAACTTTCCCAAACCTGTGGTGGTCCTCTATCTTATAGTCTGCAAGTACATGCTAATTTCATTTTGAACATTCATCATTTGGGCAGCCTATCTTTGTGTGTACACAGGTGTAAAGTTAGGTCTTTTCCTGTAATTGCCAGTAGAAAAGTGATGTGACATCATCTGCACCATAATAAAGTTGGAGCTTTAGCTTGGTGACAAGAATTGGGTGTATGAAGTTCCAAGACCGTATTGGCTCCTTTGTTCTCCCCATGTCAACATGATGCCACACAACTGGTAAGTGGTCATTTTATTTAGTACAAAAAGATCTCTTGCTGCTAATAAAAAAAAGGAGAGCTGGACTAAAGCATAAAGTATGTTTACACATCAACAGGGTCAACCATCCAAAACGATGAATATGTAATCAGAATAGCTTTAGACATGTTTTATAGCTACGTGTATTTTTTTTTTATATTTTAAACTCTTCTGCTTTATTCAGACTTAAGAAAGTTAGATACAAGTGTATGTGGCCTGTATGGTTAGAAAGTATACATGTTCCATTTCTGGTTGACAATTATTTTGCATTGTTACAGGTAAAGGCTGCCTCAGACGTAATTGGGGGATCATGAATGTTAATTTCATTTCCAAATGTAAAACCGACAGGACAATAAGTGCCAGGTGTGTGGTTATAGTATCATGTCTGTGAGAATGATAATGAGCGAGTGTGTGATCACTTGGTTTGATTGAAATATCTGTAATACAGACAGTTTGGCTAGAAGTCAGGAGTTTGTATACTGTACACACATTTCTAGTTTATCATCATACTATGAACATAAAATGGTATTTCTAGATGATCATTATGACAACTCATTTCCAGCTGGTCCACTCATCTCATTTATTATTACATTTCCAGCTGGTCATTATACTGTGAACACATTTCTAGTTGATCATTACACTGGACATAATGTATTTCTGGTGGACATTTTGCTGTCAGCATTTTTGTAGCTTGTCATTATACTGTGGACACATTTCTAGTTGGTCATGCAGTGTTCGCAATAAGCACTTGTCCATTTGTCCTGACAAGTGAAAATCTGCTCGGACAAGCAAAATGTACCTTAATGGTTGTGCAGTGGACAAGTAAAAATGTTAATACAGTTTAATTTTCAGCAATCAAAAATATATCCCTTGTTCTTTAATAAAACAAAACATTTATTTGGACCAGTGAAAATATTGCTGAACATGTAGATTTCTCAGTGTACTTGTCCGTTGGACAAATGAAAAATTCTGCTTATTTCTATCAGTCATACTGTGGACATGTTTTTAGTTGATCATTTTATCTTATATCATTGTATACAGAAAAATCAACAAAAGAAATCTGTGTACTCCAAAAATGAAATTCAGATTAATGCTTGTAAATTTGTATTAATGAATGTTAATGAGTTTGATGTTATAATTATTATAATTGTGTGATTTCAGCAGTTGATGAAAATAAAATACTTTCAGCCTTTTGGAAGCATTTGTTATTTGTTTATGCTCTAGTGGTGTCGTTAAACAACAAATGTTGTTATTTGTAAGGTGGGATGTAGCTCAGTTGGTAGAGCACACACCTGAGGTTAGCCCGAGTGCTCTGACTGTAAGAGAGCTAGACGGACATTTGGACATAAATACGCTCTCATTACAGTCCGAGACCAAGCTATGTAATTTTTTGGCAATCGCCGACCACCAAAAAGTAGTAAAAGATTTCCGCTCTAATACCACAACAATCCTATGTTTGACGTCAAATACATTTACATCAACCATTTTCGAGTTCCTTGATTCAAAAGAAAAAATCGGATATTAATCACTAATAAACACACTACAGAAAGAAACCCGACAGCACCTACATTCGGCTAAGCTTCGGCAAACTCCAGACAGCAGAATTTTACGTTCTGATCACCCACTCGGCCATTCTGTCTTCCAGGGGCCGTCTCGTACAATAATACAAGTGCCCGACAATCACCAAAAAAATTTTGTTTTGTGTAATGACACCACTAAAGCACATTGATTCATTAATCATCGGCTATTTGATGTCAAATATTTGGTAATTTTATCATAGTGTTAGAGAGGAAACTCGCAACATTTTATCATGTTCAAATGTCCGTCTAGCTCTCTTGCAGTCAAGAGTACTCTGGCTAACCTGAGGTGAGTGCGTCATAGGATCAGGGTTTTTCCCAGCCCCAATCTGTACACCATGATAGCTTCATCAATATGCTGCCCTGTTCTGTTTAGAGGGGCAGGACGTAGCCCAGTGGTAAAGCGTTCGCTTGATGTGCGGTCGGTCTGGGATCGATTCCAGTCTGTGGGCCCATTGGGCTATTTCTCATTCCAGCCAGTGCACCACGACTGGTATATCAAAGGTTGTGGTATGTACTACCTTGTCTGTGGGATGGTGCATATAAAAGATCCCTTGCTGCTAATCGAAAAGAGTAGCCCATGAAGTGGTGGCTGGATTTCCACTCAATATCTATGTGGTCCGTAACTATGTCTGACGCCATATAACCGTAAATAAAATGTGTTGAGTGCGTCGTTATATATAAAAGATTCCCTTCTTTGTTCTGGGGGCGAGACGTAGCCCAGTGGTAAAGCGTTCGCTTGATGCGCGGTCGGTTTGGGATCGATCCCCGTCGGTGGGGCCCACTGGACTATTTCTCGCTCCAGCCAGTGCACCACGACTGATACATCAAAGGTCGTGGTATGTGCTATACTGTCTATGGAATGGTACATATAAAAGATCCCTTGCTGCCAATCGAAAAGAGTAGCCCATGAAGTGGCGACAGCGGGTTTCCTACTTCAATATTTGTGTGGTCCTTAACCATATGTTCGACGCCATATAACCGTAAATAAAATGTGTTGAGTGCGTCGTTAAAACTACATTCCCTGCAATATTTTTATTATTTAAACATATAGAACAGAAAATCCAATTACGTTTGGTGCATATATGACGCCGCACTCCGCATTGGTTTCACTACGCTGGCTTATCCAGGTCAAAAACAAAGCCATGATTTTGAAAGTGGAATACTTTTGACGGGCTCGTACCGATCTCAGTTTTCATTGGCTTATCACAAGTATAGCATTCCCCAACAAGAGATCACGTGAGATTTCGCAATTTTTGAACAAATTTAACTGTCTTAATTGAGGGGTCGTCTCATATCTCCAAAACATATTTATATCCATGGTATGGTACAACGCCTTTCCAGGGGTCAGTGAGTGGGGGATTTGCCTTGAAATTTTGACAGTGGCCAGCTGTTGGCATTCGCGTTACATGTAAGGGGGTGTTACTAATTACGTAACACTCTAGGGGTAGAGGAAGAGGGTACAGTGTTCGATTTACGTAACATTTTTCAAGACTATATGTTATTTTTATTCATTACTTAGTTTTTTGGAAATGCGCGGTCAGTCTAGGATCGATCCCCATCGGCGGGTATATAAAAAGACCATGGTATGTGATATCCTGTCTGTGGGATGATAAACAATCCCTTGCTAAAACAAAATGTAGCGGGTTTCCAAGGCGCGTGTGCAGGAATTTCAGCGGGGTTGGGGTTATAGACTGTGTTAAGCGAGGTTTATATGGGGCCATGCTCCCCCAAAAAATATATTTCAATTTTTTTTAAGCTTGGGCTAGTAAGGGTTTTGACCTCCAATACCAACCCCCTGCATATGCACCCGATTCCTCTCTAAGATTATATGTCAAAATTACCAAATGTTAGACATCCAACGGCAGATGGAAGGAAGGATAGGATATGTTTTATTTAACGACGCACTCAACACATTTTATTTACGGTTGTATGGGGTCGGATGATTATTAAATCAATATGCTTTATCTTTGATGTCGTTAAACACCCCCCCCCCCCCAACTTTACCCTTTCCAAACGAAATAATATTTATTTGAATTTGTCGATTTTAACACGTAAAATTAAGAAGTGAAAACGTTCATTGTCTACTTCTTCTTCATAAATCAAGGCTAATATTCGTTCCTCGTATACGACGAACGAATATTAGCCTTGATTATGAAGATGTGTCTACTTTAGTATATTTTATTTTAAAAATATATACATGATTAATGTGTTACTAGTATACAAACTAAACTTTGAAAGTTCTACTAACACTTTATAAAATATCAATTCTGAAATAGGAAGGTACGACTGTCGATAATATGTTGTCAAGATCAAACCGGTTTTAATAAAAGACTCGTACAGCGCAAGATTTCTCTTTTAATTTTTTGAGACGAACCCTACAATTTGAAATCGGCAAACGCACGTGTTAACTGAAACTGACAACAGGCTGTCGTTTGTGCTTTGCCGAGCTATGGCGGTACAGGCGACGAATCAAGCGTATACGTTTGACGATATCCGTTCATAGCGAACACACACGACTTTTTAAAAAGTGCATTTGAGCTTGTATTTCACTGTCACGGGGATCCTATAATACCCGTAACTGAATAAAACACGATTATCCAAATATCTCTCCTAACTGTATATCTATTAGATCTCTCTGTATCGGGCAGTCTAATACCCGAGTGGCTCGGCTCTAGGTATAATCAGAGATAAGATCTTATATAAATATAGTTAATATAGCACGTTTAGTTCACTAGAAAACATAACAAAACACAATACACTTTGGAATCTGTATTAACACTACGCTGACAAATGTACTTGCCGCAGTAGTTAATTAACAACAAATAATAACAACCCAGAACTAACCACTTAATTAGTTAATCACTAGGTGTCTAGTTTACACAATATTCTAATCACTTCACCGTGATACAATACGCACACGTGTGATAATTGAGAAACGCTATCAGGGGAACTTAATTAATAAAGGAATTACAACTCTATTCCTAACAGGTTAATTTTTAATTAACCCTTAACTACTCATTCAGTAACCTTGTAATACAGAATTAATACTGGTACCTATCACAATAAAGACAATAACCTACAGTTTACCTAGGGCCTCTAGGATGACTGGTTAAGCTTTAATAATTTTAGAACAGTGAAGCCTACAATTTACTTCGTCAGATTACCGGAGACACTGTCTAAATAATATTGGTATAATACAGTATTAAAATATTTAAAGTCACATCAATCACATCAAGGTTATACAACAGAGCAGAAATATATATATTTACCACGTCCGGACTGAACTTATATAGATCGTTCAGTGGACGACGTTCGTTCCCCTGCAGCCTTCCAAAGTTTCTCCCCGATATATCTAAAACCTAGCTATTTATTCAAAACTCTCAGAGACAGCGAATATCGCCTGGGGGCACAACGCGGTACCTCACCTATCATGTGATATTCCCACAACTCCCAGAGACGGTATTTGTTTCTTAGATGATTAGACATACTGTCGCCAGTTCGCTAGCAATACCCTGGTCATAAACCGCACTATCTGAGGTATTACGTAACTACTGGCCACATGGCCTCCGCATCTGGTCTAAGTGTGTATTAGGGGGTACGGTCGCGCGGAGGTATTGCGTAACCAAGTGCCCAGCTGGTCTAAGTGCATATTGGGATGCAGGACTACCACCGTCGCGCGAGGGTATTACGTAACCAAGCTGCACACAGCCCTCTAAAACAATTAACATCGCCACAGGCGAAAAGATAAGGGCATGTTCGTCACACACCCCCACCTCAAAAAGGATATTTCCTCTACTCTAGGATTAGGGAAATATACTACATTTAAACAAAACAAAATGTGCGTTAACCGACGCATCCGGGCATTTATAACACATAGTAATAAGGTGACTACCAGTAATCACACTGAGTCTCTGAGTCCCTGGTATACAATAAAATATATAAAAACAAAACAGAACTCAAGAATGTCAACACATTATCACCACGTTCAACTTCGGGACAGGGCATCAGCGATTACATTGGATGTGCCCTTGATATGTTCAATGGTAATTGGGAATTCCTGCAGAAGAAGACTCCATCTCAAAACTCTCTGGTTGGTGGCTTTCATTCTGTGAATGAAAGTAAGCGGATTATGATCAGTAAAGACCACCACTTGATGCAATGCCGATTTCAAGTAGATCTGAAAATGCTTCAGAGCTTGTACCATGGCCAAAGCTTGCTTCTCTATAGTGGAATAGTTCACCTGGTGTTTGTTAAATTTTTTGGAGAAGAAACTTATGGGATGGTCCAGTCCATTTTCGTCTTTTTGGAACAGCACGGCTCCAGCTCACTGGAAGCCAGCTTGAAAGGCATTCGGTAGTCTGGTGCTGCCATCACGGGAGACGAGAAGAGCATCTGCTTAAGACGGTTAAATGACTTCTCGCATTCATCTGACCACTGGAACTTCGTTTCCTTCTTTAGCAGCGATGTGATGGGGGCAGCTACCGTCGCAAATTTAGCGCAGAAACGACGATAATAACCGGCCATACCAAGGAACCGGCGAACTTCACGACGACTGATGCTTAGTGTCTTGGCCTGCAGTGGGGCGACACAACCATGTCCGACAGTATGACCTAAGTAGGTCACTGAAGCTTTCACGAATTCACATTTACCCAGGTTCACAGTCAAGTTAGCTTTCTGTAGGCGACTGAATATTTGTTGTAAACCGGTTAAATGTTCATCCCAAGTGTCGGTGGCTAACACCACATCGTCCAGATACACACTGACGTTTTCTAAGTCTGATAACACCTGGTTCATCATCCTTTGAAAGGCAGCAGGGGCAGTCTTCAAACCAAACGGCATGACTCGGAATTGGAAGAGGCCGTCAGGTGTGATGATCGCCAGAATGTCCTTAGCTTCCTTCGTTAACGGAATGGCATAAAAACCCTTCAATAGGTCCAATTTGGTGATGTATTGAGGGTGTCCAACTCGGTCGATGCAATCGTCAAGGCGGGGTAGAGGGTAGGCATCTGCCTTGATGAGTTGATTCACGCGACGTAGGTCAGCACACACCCGGAAATTGTTATCTCCCTTTTGAATCAGTATAACAGGTGATGCCCACTGACTGTTTGATGGTTCCAGAATGTCGTGTTCCAACAGGTAATCTATCTCCTTTTTCAGTGCCGCACGTTTTACAGGGTTTATCCGCTAGGCATGCTGTCGCATCGGTTTAGCGTTAGGTTCCAAGCGCACATCCTAGATTAAGGTATTGGTAACCGTTGGAAAGTCCTGACAAATGGAAATATTGTCTTGTATCAACGTAGTCAACTTTGCTCGCTGGGGGCTGTCAAGGTGCTGTAGATAAGAACTCAAGTCTGCTAGAATCTGGCTGTTGGTTAACTTGATCTCTGCAGTCTTGACGTCATCACAGGAAATTGAGTGACTCAATTTGGACAGGTAACACTGGAACTATCGGCAGTCTGTCAAAATAACCTTTTAGCAAATTGATGTGACAATACCTACTTTTCCTAACCCTATCAGGAGTGTTTATCACATACCCTATCTCATTAACCCGTTTGTGCACAACATAGGGCCCGAAATACCGGTTCTGTAATGAACCCCGTTTAATGGGAAGGTACAGCAGCACTTTATCCCCTGGTTTAAATTCCCGACTCCTAGCCTTCCTATCAAACACTGATTTTATTTTGCCCTGAGCATAGCTCAGATGCTTCCTAGCTAGTTCGGTCGCCTGCCACAACCTATCTCTAACTCTCCCTACATAAATCAGCAGGTTTTCGGCATTATCCTTGTGTAACCAACTATCTTTTACCAATTTGAGAGGGCCTCGGGCTGAATGCCCATAGACCAACTCAAATAGGGTGAATCCTAAGGATTCTTGCTTAGCATCCCGTGCTGCGAATAACACGAAAGGAATTGACTGGTGGAAACGTTCTATTTCGCCCTGGCTCTCAGGGTTGAATGCAGCAGAACGAATCTGTCGTATATCTAACATAGACAGTACTTGCTGGATTAACTTGCTCATAAAGTTCGTACCCCGGTCGCTTTGAATTTCACCTGGTAAACCCGTATACGTGAAGTACTTAAGCAGCGCACTAGCTACAACAGACGCAGTAACCTTCCTTAAGGGAATCGCCTCTGGAAAACGCGTAGTTAAGCACATAATTGTTAACAAGAATTGGTTGCCTGAGCGCGTTTTCGGTAATGGCCCCACGACATCTATCAACACTTTTAAAAAGGCTTCCCCAACTATGGGAACCTTCTGCAGGGGATAGGGAGGGATTAGCTGATTTGGTTTCCCCACAACCTGACACACATGACATGACATACAATGCTTACTGACATCTGCAAACATTCCCTTCCAATAAAACTCTGAAGCAAGTTTACTATGAGTCTTATTCCGCCCTAAGTGGCATCTTATTCCGCCCTAAGTGGCCAGCAAATACGTCCTCATGTGCTAACAATAACAATGACGGACGGTACTTAGAGGGCGCCACAATTCTACATCTTGTCACACATTCCTCACTATCAGGCACAACCTTCTCCACACTCTTTTCATTAATACTCCCTTGTCCATATAATAACCTGACATCTGATCCTCCATCTCACCCTCAGTTAACAATTTAGTGCGAGCTGCCAACAAATTTGGATCAGCCCCCTGCTCTAGGATTAACTCTTGTCTATTACAAGGTAAGTCCCCTCTATCAAACACAACTGGTTCATTTCCCCTCTGCGGGAGGTCAACAGGTTCCACCACATTTAGTTCCTCAGTTGACTTATCTACCATTTTACTGATAACCTCATCCACTCCAATTTCATGGCTCACACACGTATCAGACAAATCACAATTTTCCTCTGGGTCTCGTGCTACCCTTCTGGCCATAGCCCTAATCATTACACACGCAGGATATCTAATCTCATCAACCTCACACTCTTCTATGGGTAAAGGGCTGTCTTCAATTAACAATTGGTCAACTTGCGGCTGGCAACACTGATTAGTCAAATCGTTACCCAACAAAACTCCTATGTTTTCAAAAGGCAAGTCCTTCACAACACCCATAATGACTGGTCCCGTCACAAACTTCGAACAGAAGAAAACGTTATGTAACCGGACAACCATATTTTCTCCAGTAACCGAGGTTAAGGCCAAACTACGTCCTGTATCTGAATTCTCTATACCAGCTAAACACTCTGACGTTATCAGCGACTGGCTACACCCTGTATCTCGATAGACTGATATTGCCTTAGGACACAACTCTTGTTTGACATCACAAACCATACCAGTGGACACATACGGGTTTACTTTCTCTGCCATGGGATTAACCATTAACTCTCTCGCTAACGGAGCTGACCTCACTAAACCGACCACTTGCGCATTATCGCGTTTCCTTTTAAAACAGTCCCGACAAGATGGTTATCCTTTTTACAGTAACTGCAATGTGGACGAAAAGTTCGTGCATTGGCTAATAATGCAGGCTTATCCTTACTTTGCCCACCAGGCTAACTTCGCTAGCAATACCCTGGTCATAAACCGCACTAGGTATTACGTAATTACTGGCCACATGGCCTCCGCACTTGGTATAAGTGTGTATTAGGGGCTACGGTCGCGCGGAGGTATTACGTAACCAAGTGCCCACCTGGTCTAAGTGCATATTGGGATGCAGGACTACCACCGTCGCGCGGGGGTATTACGTAACCAAGCTGCACACAACCCTCTAAAACAATTAACATCGCCACAGGCGAAAAGATAAGGGCATGTTCCGTCACATTCACATTTGTACATGATGTTATAATATGGTAACTAGAGAATGTAACTTTAAATAAAACATTTCCTTCCTTCTTTGTTCTGTGTAGGAAAAGATCTGGGGCGGGATTTAGCTCAATCAGTTCAGTGCTCGCCTGAGGTGTTTGCGTCACAGGATCGAACCACCTCGGTGGATCCATTCAACTGATTGGGGTTTTTTTCTTGTTCGAATTAGTGCACCACAACTGGTCAAAGGCCGTGGTATGTGCTTTACTATCTGAGAAAGTGCATGAAAACTGTTAGCGTGTTTTCCCGCTAAGACTGTTCAGTTGTTACCAAATGTTTGACATCCAATAGCTGATGATTAATTAATGAATGTGCTCTAGTGGTGTCGTGACACAAAAACATTTTATATAAAAGATCCTTTGCTAGGTCATTCTCTCAAAGTTGTGTAATTTCATGTAATAAAATTAAAAGCAATCGCTCACCACGGTTTATCACATTACATTTACTGGCGCCGATGTTTTACGAGACCGACAGTTTGTATGAGTATCTTTTACTTTATTCTTGCATCATATTTGCTAGTGACATATCACATAAAAGTTTTGAACTAAATATTCTTCTTGCCACACGTTAGGACTCCTTAATTTGTCGACGTTGGAAAGAGTTCGACCCGTACCCATCTATATCAAAGACTAACCATACACTTAACCTTAAAACTAAAAGTAACCATTGAAAGGGGGTACGGGTCGAACTCATGCCTAAAAACCTTAAAATTACTAATGACCAGTAATTATAACTAAAAAATAAAGTAAAAATAATAAATAAATAAATAAAATCCTTAACATAACTAATGACCTGCAACGATAATTGAACAGATTTAAAAAAAAAAAAAAAACATAAGAAGAAAAAAAAAAAAAAAGAGAAAAAACCCCTTTGAAATACAGGTAACTAATAGACTGTAATAATAAAATTTTTTTTTATAAAAATACTAAAGAAAATAATAATTTTATTAAAAAAGTAAATAAATGAAAGCCTTAAAATAAGTAATAATAATAATAATAATAATAATAATAATAATACATAATAATAATAATAATAATACGGTAATAAAAAAGAATAATAACCCCAAAAAACTTTAATGGTATAAATATTACTAATGTATATAATGCAAACCACACAAAGTACTATATATAGACACAAAAATAACAAAATAAATAATCAATTCCATTCAGTTCCAATATATTTCTTTTCATTGGATGGACGTAAAATGTTTGATACGAATAATTCTTTCCGCCATTTTTGCATTCCGCATTTTCGATTTTCAGCTGTACTGGGCTAAAAATAACTTTCAAATGCGTCATCTTCTGATCCTAGAAAGGTTACCAAAATAAATATGTGGTCAAACTTTTTATTTCAAGCAAAAATATGTACCCAAAAATGTAAATTAATGAAAAGCGGACCGAAAAATATTTAGTGGTTAGAAAGTTACAGACCTTTGAAGTTTGGCGTGCTGTGAAATATGTCTGCCAAATGGCAAATTTGAATCGCTTTTCTAAACTTGCCAGTTAAACTCAACTACTAATCACCATGTGTATATTTCACTTTAAAATCGATCTGAAACACGCCAACTATTATTCTGGAATATGTAATAGTGTTCTTGAAGCCACTGGAAAATGGTAACATATACCATTATAATGTTACAATGTAACCATGAACCCTAACGTCGTTATAAACGTAAAATCGGACAAGAAGCAATACAAAGCGACATTGTTGTTTTCACAACTTAATATATTTAGTTAGCCTATCAGGACAAGTTATAGTTACATCATCCTTTTCCGAGAGATTTGTCTAGTTAGACCACGGTTTTTGCGGCCGTTGAGTGACGGGTCTTTTGGGGGTGGTGGTTGTGGGGTTTCTTTTTTTTTTTGGTGGGGGAGTTCTTGATTTAAGCTGAGTAACAAAAAATACATTTGAAAAAAAAATATAAAAGGCTGAAAAATAATTTTTTTTAAATGATAATAATACAAATGTGATTAATGATAGTGAAAATATTTCGAGGAAAAATAAATGTTGGGGGTGGGTGGGTGACGTGTATTCTTTTTTGGGGTGGTGGTTTGGTGGGGGAAGTCTTGATAATAATAATAATAGTAATAATAATAATAATACACGTGATTATTGCATGCCACTGTAAATATAGATAGAAAATGTGAGTGTTCGTCTGGGTTATGTTTGTTTTTGTTTTTGTTCTTTCTTTCTTTTTGTTCTTTCTTTCTTTTTGTTCTTTTTTTTTTTTTTTGGGGGGGGGGGGGGTTTTTTTTGTTTTGTTTTGTTTTTTTTTTGGGGGGGGCGTGTGTGTGTGTTTGCCGAGGGGGAGGAGTATTTTGTATTTTATTTTGGGGTGGGGTTGGTGTTGTTACTGGGGTGGTTTGGGGGTGGTGGTGGATTGGGCTATTTGTTTTTGTTTTATTTATGGTCATTTATTTTGATTTGCCTGCCAGTTATGCTTACAGTCATGTGTACAACAATGTCTTCATTCTAACATATTGGACATCTAGGCCCTACCTATCTTGAAAAATCGACATGCAAGACCAACATAAACATGTTTATACAAATACTAGTGTTACAGTTACTAGGTCGATGTTTTTAGGATAAATTATTTGTGATGTTATTACAGCAAAATGTGCAATTTAGGATGTTTATAATACAATTTAATGTACATATAAAATTAATTTGAAGCATTGAAACGAAATATTTTGTAAAACAGGCGCCTGTGCAGGAAATTGTGTAGAGGTCTATACTGTGGCTAGCAAAGGTTTTTGTGTGTGTGTTGGGGTGGGGGTGGGGTCATGTTTCCCTGGAAAATACATTTAAAAAATAACAATATAGCATGTGGGGGAGGGTACTGTGTGCTGATCAGAATATTACCTAAAATATCTAAACAAAAATTATTTAACTATTAAAATTGTGTTACTGTCACACACAATTCTTTATAAAAACTGCAGGTGTGTTTCCATGGAGTTATGCTAATTAATGTGAGGCGAGATTGCAGCTTTAAAAAAAGGAAGACAATTTCCATGCAAGAAACAACCAAAACAATGTAGGCCTAATTGTGGGTGAGAGTTCGCTAGTCATAATGTATTTGGGCTAGATTCACCTCCGATATTTGACACATTATCAGTTATAACAAAACGCAATTTCAGCAACTTGGGCCCTAATATTTGTTTTTAAAAACTAAAACACATGTAACACACTAGGCAGTGCCACCTTGAAGCGATGCATTATGGGATTGATAAAATGGCTGCCGCCATGACTGCTGAGACAACCCCAGTTAGGACGCCTAGCGCTCAAATGCGCTAGGGTGAAATGATTTGAAACTTCAAAGAAAACATAGAAATAGGTTCAATTTAACAACTGTGACGGTACATGCTCTTAATTTGTTTTCGCCTGTGGCGATTTTAATTGTGTTAGAGGGCCGTGTGCAGTTTAATTGCACTTAGCTAGCTGGGCAACTTGTTACGTAATACTTCTGCGCGACGGTCCTCGATCGGTACGCCTAATACACACCCAGCCAGGTGCGGAGGCCATGTGGCTAGTAGTTACGTAATATCTCCGGTAGTGCTGTTTATGGCCAGGAGATTGCTCGCGGTTGGCGACAGCCAGACTGACGATCAGAGAGAAATATACCGACTCTAGTAGAGGTAGAATATGAGATGATACGTGAGGTACCGCCTTGTACCCCCAGGCAAAATCCTGATTTATAATAAATAGCTAGTGTTTTAGAGGTATCGGGAGAAACGAAAAGGAAGCTTCCCGGGAACGTTAGTCCGTTTGGACTTTGGTAAATATCATTTCTGCTCTGTGTATAACCTTGATGTGATTGATGTGACTTAAATATTTTAATACTGTATTATACCAATATTCTTTAGACAGTGTCTTCGGTCATCTGACGAAGTAAATCGTAGACTTTTTGTTCTAACATTATACGAGTATTTGGTAATATAAAGCTTAGCCAGTCATCCTAGACGACCTAGGTAAACTGTAGGTTATTGTCTTTATTGTGATAGGTACCAGTATTAATTTTGTGTTACAAGGTTACTGAATGAGTAGTTAGGGTTAATTAAAAATTAACCCGTTAGGAATAGAGCTGTAATTCCTTTATTAATTAAGTTCCCCTGGAAGCGTTCCTAAATTATCACACGTTACTGAACGAGTAGTAAGGGTTAATTAAAAATTAACCAGTTAGGAATAGTGTTGTAATTCCTTTATTAATTAACTTCTCCTGGAAGCGTTTCTCAATTATCACACGTGTGGGTGTGGTGTAACGGTGAAGTGATTCGCATATTGTGTAACTAGACACCTAGAGATTAACTAATTAAGTGATCAGTTCTGGGTTGTTATTATTGCTGTTATTAATTAACTACTACGGCTGTACATTTGTCAGCGTAGATTAATACAGATTCTAAAGTGTATTGTGTTTTTGTTGTGTTTCTAGAGAACTAACGTGCTATATTAATATATACTTTATATAAGATCGTATCTCTGATCATACCTAGAGACGAGCCATACTAGGGTTTAACCGCCTGTTACAGAGAGATCTAATAGATATACAGTTAGGAGAGATATTTTGATAATCGTGTTTTATTCAGTTACGGGAATTATAGAATCCCCGTGACAACAACTGAATATGTGAACTCGATGTGCCGAAGTATAGAAATATATTCAAAATCCATTTGAAGTTCAGTGTTTTTCAAAGTACATTTAAAATATCACATTTCGTTATGAGTGACAAAATCGACCTTTCTGTATAATGAGCCACGTCTTAAATCCCTCGAAACACTTCTAAAAGAAGCTATTGACGTCAGACGCCGTGTTAAGACAAAATTATCATGTGAAATTATCAGCTGTAAAAATGGCCGCGACGTCATACTTGTTACGCGACGTCATTGACAGAGCTCTCTTGAAAATCGTTATTGGTGTAGTTTTAACCGAATTACAAATTAAATAATTATATCTGTTGGAAAGACGATAAAAGGCTGTGTATCTACATCTATTTAATATCACTGTATTTCATTGGAAAACTGTAATATGTGTGTTGAAAAGTGAGTCATTTAAGCTGGTGGCAGATATGCAGCGCAAAGTGACGTCAAACGTTGTCATACCTAGCAAATACATTGTTTAATACATTATACAGTTGGGCTATTACACGTCCGCAGGTACAACATCTGGAGTGGGGTGGGGGCAAAATCTTTAGTAGGGGCAATCTTGGTAGGGGGAGAAGCCATATTTATGTATAAAGTAGTAGAAAACCTATATATATTTTCGTACTGCAGGCCTGCTGCAGACACATTTGCGCGCACACACACAAAGTTTAAAAAATAACTTGTATAATAAATTATTATTGTGTGTGTGTGTAATTTAACTGCATATACTTTTATTTTAAAAATAAAAATAAATAAATAAATAGATGTAGTAGCCGAAGATGGCAAAGTAAATACAAGTATAGAGTATGTCTTGATTGAACTCTAAAATTAGATTAACTGAAAAATGAAGACCACACAAATTTGATGATAAAAAAAAAGAAAAGATACATACTCTTTATTCAAGAACTGGATGCATCCGGGTTTTTTTTTTTGGTTTTTTTTTTCATGGAAGTAGATGGAATTGTGTATTTTATTTACAGTATAATGTGGAAATGTTATCAATACACATGCTTTAACCATTTTGGTTGCTATTAACGTCGGTTATTGTTGACGAGCAACAACATTAAACTCAACGTGGTCTCATTCAGTGTGGGAAGCCATGGAGTTGCATTAGGTTCGTCACGTTTTAGTGCCTCTACCCAGAAGCGGCATCTGGTCTGGCCCGATCAAATCGGTAGCAGGCGGGTGGGGGTGGTTTTGGTGCTATGGAATTTGAATGGAGCAGTTAAATGCCAAAGAGAAAAGGGTGTGCAATTTTGATTGAGGGAATTTGGCGCAATTTTGAACGGTCGGTCGAAAGGTAAATGGCCGAGCTAATATAGGTTTTGATATTAGTGAATCGAGAGTAGCTCGTTAATTTTAGACCTTTACGATGCTGTGGTGTCTCCCTAGGTTGCCCATAGGGCCCTTATAAAGGGCCTGACCGCTTCTGGTCGAGGCATCACCAAGTACCAAGTTATTACCAGCAGCAAGTATTTGGGGATTGGGTGGGGGAGGCTGATATTCGTTTGTTCAGCTTCCCCCGAGTGCATTGCAATTGTGTACTCGGAACCGGTATTCTTTTGTCCGGTTCCTTATTAGAGCACGTGCTGGGCCATTAAATGGGGGGGGGGGGGGCGGATGCATTGTTATCATTAGTCAATGCATCCTGTGTACTGTTGCGGTGAGCGTGTAGTCTGTATGTGAATCCTAGTTTGGTGTTAAGGTTGTACTTATTGTCTTACGTCCCTATTCTAATGAATTCAACGGTAATCATGACCACCCATCCCCCTCCGTCCTTGTGTAGCACTGAACACAATGGCGGAGGGGGAGTTAGACTAGTCTAGCTATCTAATTTGAAGGGCGAGCCCTTATAGTGTAGGTATTGGTTAAAAAGCCTAGTGCTTGACATACTTAAATTTATTACCAATGAATAAAAACCTAGCCATACTGCCACAGGCAATACATTTGAGCGACACACGCAACCCTAGTGTAAGAGTTTGATTCCCGCCCCCTAAATAGATTGGCCTATTGTCTTACTTGGTTTGTCTTCGGTTTTCTGGTGTTCTGCTGTTCTGGGGCCCTAGGTGACTTACCGTGGTCTGCTAATTTCATTCATCATTAATAAAGTGCATGGTGCGAGTGCATAGTTTGTGCGATATATACATGTGGGTTTCCTGGATCGTGATTGGCTGGATTGGACCAATGAGCGTGTTGCAAGAGAGAAGATGGTAATTAGTGGTCTTATCCTGGTTGATTGCTTGGCTAAGTTGATTGGTTAACTGATTATCCAATTGATTTGCTGCAATCTCGATCCTATCTTGGAAAAAAGGGTTGGTAATTTGTTAATCGGTGTTCAGTATGGAGAGAGTAGCAGTATTCGGTAGCAGTTACGTCAGGCGGCTAGGGGAGCACACCCGGGGCGACATGCGTGTCCCTGCTACTTGTAGATTTTTTGGCCGGGGGGGGGGGGGGGGGGGGGGGGGGGGGGGGGGGGAGATATGCGGTCTGACCGCATACCGGAGGATTTGGTACAGGAGCTGTTGAAGTTTAGCCAACATTGGCTATCGTTCATTTGGGAGGAAATGACATTGGTCCAGACATTGACCCTAAGGACTTGGCTGGGCGCTTATTATTACTGCGGCAACGTCTGTTGTCTGAAGGGGTGGAGCGGGTGTGTTCGGTGGAGATTTGCCGGCGGGGGCTTTTTAAGAAATCCCCCCAGATGTCTGTCACTTTGTTTAACACATTGAGGAATGCAGTAAATCGAAAGTTAAAGAAGGCTATCAGGCGTGATCTGGTCCCCCTGTCTACATGGTACCCGGATGACTTTTTGGCTGATGGTGTCCACTTCAACGCCCGGGGGATGCGGAAATACTTTTTCCGCATTCGTGAGGCTATCAAGCCCCGGTAGTGTTCCAAAGGCCCTTAAAAGGGCCACTATAACATTTGGGAGTGTTATGTACCAATTGCCAAACACGATTTTAGAACATATTAAACATATTAATATTTACATTAAAACTGTTAATTGTTATTAATCATTCGCTACCGTCCCGCCGTTGATCCCCGGGTTGGAGTGCTTGTCGGTCGGGGGCTTAAGGTCGCTCTTCCATCCAGGGGATGTACAGGCGGGTGGTTTTGAATAATTGCTAATTTGGTTAATATCTAGTGGTTTATTCAACTACTCTTTTACCATCCCGCCGTTGACCCCCAGGTTGAAGTGCCTGTTTGGTCGAGTGCTTAAGGTCGCTCTTCCATCTAAGGGGTGTACAGGCGGGTGGTTTTTGAGTAGTTAGTAGCTGTTATCATTGTTTCTAATTTTAGATATACATTTTGCTATTGTCGTTACGCCGTTCTCTCCCCGGGTTGGAGTGAATGTTCGTGGTCGAATGCATAAGGTCGCTCTTCCATCCGGGGAGTCACAGGCGTAACGAGAAGCGGTCTATATTTTTGCTTATCTTGGTTGAGATCGCCACCTACCCTCCGTTGGTCCCCCCGGTGGGAGTGCATGTTGGTCGAGTGCATAAGGACGCTCTTCCCTCCGGGGAGACGTACAGGTTGGAGGTTTTGATAATTTTCTCTATTTTTATTAGGAGCCCGGCGGGTGAGGGTCACCATTCCCATCCTGCCTGCGATCTGTCGGGTTGGTTGCCCGCGTCGACCGAACCCTGGCAAGTCGGGTGGTGCGTGTATTTATAGTTTTGGTTTGGTGGACTGGACGAATTGAAGGTTTTGTGTTTTAAGTATTTGTCCGGGTTGAGTAGGAAGTTAGGCGTGATTTGTTTTTTTTATGGTTGGCTTCGATTATTGAATCTAACATTAGTTTTCTCTGATTGTTGTGTAGCGTGCAATCCAGGAGATAGTGTTTCATATCTTTCCGGGTGCCACAGTCGCATTCAGGATTTGGTTTGGTAAAGGAGCAGCTGTTGAACTGTGAAGATTTACCTAAGCGTAATTTAGTGATTAGTTTATCCACATGGGTGTTTAGGTGTTTAGGTCTGATGGAGTTGACTAGTGGCTTGATGTTATAGTGCCATGTATTGGTTGTAAGGTCCCAGTTTGCCTGCCACTGATTAATGTAGTGTTTTTTTGCTTTTGACATTAGTTCTGATATTCCTAGCGGTAGTGCAGTAATTGTACTAGTAATTGAGAGTGCAGTTTTGGCTCCATAGTCTGCTATTTCATTGCCAATTATCCCTACATGAGCTGGGACCCATTCAAATACTACTGTTAGGTTAAGTTGGTTTAGTTCCTGAAGTTTATTGTGGATAGCTGCGAGTATATCTGGTCTGGTGGATTTGTTAGTTTGAAGAGATTGGATGGAGCTAAGACTATCTGAGAAGATAACGCTTTTAGAATAGTGTTTATTTTTAATCCAGATTAGTGCCTCGTAGATGGCTATCAGTTCTGCTGTGTAGACTGATAGGTTATCTGACAGCCTGGCGTATTTAACTAGTTTAGAATGTTTAGATATTTTTTCTTCAACTATTGCGAAGCCAACCCTACCATTATCTAGGTTTTTGAGCCATCCGTGTAGATATGGATGTGCTCGGGGTAATTTTCGTTGGCTGCGGCTTCAAACAGGACTTTCTTAAAAGGTGGAAAGGGGGTTTCGTCGGTAGCTTTTTTAATTAGATATGGAGTGTGGCAGTCCACTGGTTGGTTGGGATGGTATAGTGCCACTGGTGTATTATCAATTCCTACCTCTATTTCGAGTTTACTAGCCCTAGTGGCAAATGAATCGTTAAGGTTTTTATTTGTTTTAAATTCTAATCCTGGTTTAGCTATTATGGGAGTAAGTTCCTGAACTGGGTGATCTAGGTTAAGCGAATGGATTTTAAGGTGGCAGCTGAGATGTTGAAGGTTGCGGCGGAATTTAAGTGGCATAATGTTAAATTCTACTTCTAGGCTTTGGCCGCTAGTATTAGCTGGAACTGTAGCTATTTGTCACGGGGATCCTATAATACCCGTAACTGAATAAAACACGATTATCCAAATATCTCTCCTAACTGTATATCTATTAGATCTCTCTGTATCGGGCAGTCCAATACCCGAGTGGCTCGGCTCTAGGTATGATCAGAGATAAGATCTTATATAAAGTATATGTAATATAGCACGTTAGTTCACTAGAAAACACAACAAAACATAATACACTTTGGAATCTGTATTAACCTTACGCTGACAAATATATTTACCGCAGTTAATTACTTACAACAACAATAATAATAACAACCCGGAACTAATCACTTAATTAGTTAATCACTAGGTGTCTAGTTTGCACAATATTCTAATCACTTCACCGTGATACAACACACACACATGTGTGATAATTGAGAAACGCTTCCAGGGGAACTTAATTAATAAAGGAATTACAACTCTATTCCTACTTGGTTAATTTCTAATTAACCCGTAACTACTCATTCAGTAACCTTGTAATACAGAATTAATACTGGTACCTATCACAATAAAGACAATAACATACAGCTTACCTAGGTCCTCTAGGATGACCGGCTAAGCTTTATATTTTTAGAACAGTAAAGCCTACAATTTACTTCTTCAGTTACCGGAAACACTGTCTAAATAATATTGGTATAATACAGTATTAAAATATTTAAAGTCACATCAATCACATCAAGGTTATACAACAGAGCAGAAAAATATATTTACCAGTCAGACGGACAACGTTCCCTGGGAGCCTTCCTATGTTTCTCCCCGATATCTCTAAAACCCTATCTATTTATTAAAAAATCTGAGAGACAGCGAATATCGCCTGGGGGCACAACGCGTCACCTCACCTATCATGTGAATTTGCCCCAACTCCCAGAGACGGTATTTTTCCTTAGATGGCCAGACTTACTGTCGCCTAGTTCGCCAAAAATCACGGTCGTAAAACTGCACTATCGGAGGTATTACGTAACTACTGGCCACATGGCCTCCACACCTGGTCTAAGTGTGTATTAGGGGGGGTACGGTCGCGCGGAGGTATTATGTAACCAAGTGCACACAGCCCTCTGAAACAATTAACATCGCCACAGGCGAAAAAAAAATAAGAGCATGTTCCGTCACAGTATTGTTCTGAGAGCTAGGTTTTGGATAATGTCTAGTTTAAGCAGAAGTTTTGGGGAGGCGCAGCTGTAAGCCTGGGCTCCATAGTCTATCCTGGAGAGTATACATGCTTTGTAAACCATAAGCATTGCTTCCGTTTGCGCTCCCCAACTGGTGCCTGAAATTGCTCTTAGTAGGTTTAGAGTACTTTTAGCTTGTTTGATGATATCATTAATATGATCACTAAAGGTTAGCTTTGAGTCGAAGGTGACTCCTAGGAATTTAAATTTTTTGACTCTTGGAATTGGTTTATTATTTGAGGTTATCTGATGGCTGTCTGATGAGTTAACTTTGTTGAATAGCATACAAACTGTTTTGGTTTCAGATAATTTAATGCCCAGTCCAGGGCCCATTTGTTTAATCTATCCATATCGGCTTGCATTAGGCTAAATAGGTGTTTGGTTACTTTGCCTGTGCGCCAAATGGCGCAGTCATCGGCGAATAGTGCTGTATTTAGTGGTGTGGTTGGTTTATATCTGCCATTGGTGTTAAGTATTTTAGTTATATCGTTAATGAATACGTTAAATAAGGTGGGTGAGAGGACCGAACCTTGAGGTATTCCGTTAATTATTTCTGTTTTATCTGAGTAGTGACTGTTTACTCTGACTGAGATGGATCTATTATGGATAAAATTATTGATAAAGTTAAACATGTTTTCTTTAATTCCATTAGTTTGTAGTTTATTGAGTAGGCCTTGTCTCCATACCATATCAAATGCTTTTTCAATGTCTATGAATATTGCTAATACTGTATTAGATTTGCGGAAGGCATCGTTTATACTGTTTTGAAGTCTGACTATTTGGTCTATTGTTGAATGTTTGGATCTAAATCCACTTTGTACATTTGTAATTAGGTTATTTTCTAGTAAGTAGAATATTGACCAATCACACTTCGCCTTTTACAACGTTATTTGGGAGCATACAAATTCTAAAAATATCGGGCGAGTCTATTTTAGTGGCCGCAGTACAGCGAACCATACCAATACGTACGGGGTGGTATCAGTCTTCAATTTTACATTAAAAATTATTTATTTATTTATAAAACAAAAACCCAAAACTAAATCAGTCTTCAGTTTTACATTACAAATTATTTATTTTATAAAATAAAACATGTTTTACGGCATTCGTAATTCACACGAAACATGTCGTATACCATCAGGATAATTCGGAATGTTTTCAAATTATTTTTAAATCAATTTCAATTTCAAATAATTTATTTCCATATATGCATCATACAGAAATGTACATAAACATAAACTAGTAGTGCTAATAATGATGCTACCATCATGAACATGTTATAATGTTACATAAAACTCTAAAATTAATTGCCTTTATGCATGAATATAAAATAACATACAGATATAAATGCATACATGAAAGAGAATAAAAGTATAGTTATGTGGTTTTGTTTTTAGTTTGTTCCTGACTGTGGTAGGGGGTCTAGAGAGTTCTGTCCTTCTGTGATTTAACATTTCATAGCACGACTGACCTATTATTACGGATATATTCCCTGGGCAGTCTAAGAAAAAAAACGATTTCTCTTTGTTGGTTAGATGTTGAAAGTCTGGGCAGAGTTGTTGTATTTTATTGTATAGAATATTTCGTATGTGGGAGTTTGTGGGACATGTTGTCAAAAAATGTATTTCGTCTTCTACTTCTTGGTTACACAGTCTGCATAGTCTGTCTTTTCTGTCAGTGTTCCTATATCGTCCAGTTTCAATTTCAAGTCGGTGAGCGCATATTCTTAGTTTTGTAAGTGCTTGCCTAAAGTTTACATTTTTAATTTGGTTTAGATATTCGGCTAATTTATATTCATCTTTAATATGTTTGAATATTTGGAGTTTTTCTAATTTTTCTAGTTTTATTGTAAAGTATTCTTTGAAATTGTTGTTAAGGGTTTCAGTTATGGCTTTTGCATTTCTTTTCATGCAGATTTTGTTCTTTTTTAGTTTAAGTGGGTCGATATACAATACAATACAATACAATAACTTTATTTCCATGTTCATATATGTATAATAAAAACATAGTCTGGTTGACCAGCAAAAATAAAGTACATAAAATTAAACGCTAACATCAAAAAAACTAAACTACAACTCTTGTTTAATAAAGTACATGTAGTGTATCAGGTTCTATTGTCTTTTGTCTGTTCTTCGATATTTGGTTAATTAAAATAAATAAATATTATTAAGTGGCAGGGGGTCTAGTTAGAAGGCTAGTTCGTGCTGTGTCCAAATCTGAGCAGAGTTGTGCGACTGTAATGAGTTGTGTTTTAGGGCAGTTGATGATATAATAACATTTTTCGTATTTATTTAGTGTTTGGAATATTGGGAATTCTTGTGCGAGTGTAATAAAATATTTTCTTCTGTTCGTTTCTAGCTGTTTGCAGTCCACGAGAAAATGTGCCTCATCTTCCACTGCCTCTTTGCAAAGCTTGCAGAGTCGGTCTTTTCTGAGAATATTGTGATACCTGCCTCTTTCGATTTCGAGGCGGTGTGCACATATTCTAAGTTTAGTTACATGTCTTCTTAGGTTACAATTATTTAATGTTTCGAGGTATAGGGCAAGTTGATATGGTCGTACTATGTGTTTATAATATAACAGTTTTTCGGAGTCTTTTAATTTTTGTTTAAAGTATTGCCTGTAGTTGTGTTGTAGTTTTTCAGTTACTAGTTTGTTGAGAGTTTTCTTGTTTTTTGGTGTAGTGTCAATAGCTGTTATGTCGATGCAGTTTTTCTTAAGCATGTTTGTTGTGTAGTTGTGAAAGCTGTTTTTGTTATTGTTATCAAGTAGCTTGCTGTATTGAGCTGCATCAAGTAGAAGTGTGCGTTCTTGAGGTAGATTTTGTAGATGTGCCCAGTAGCTTATAATTTTCTGATTTATTTCATTTATTAGTGGGTATCTGCCTAGTTCACTTTTACATGC
>NC_054704.1:10169705-10300290 GCF_016097555.1 Gigantopelta aegis | reverse complement strand
GCCTGTGATACATAAGAAATTGCCCCCGTTGGTGTTATAGACACAAGAAATTTAATGGTGTTGTTATGTTTATAATTTGACCATGTTTGAGCCCTAGCTGTAAGTTGACCGGGTATCTGAATGAAAACTTCAAAACAATCAATGATGCTCACACATTTTGGGTAGGTTATTTTAATAACATTAGGCATGTTTCTTATCAGACTGTCTTTATCAGGTCACTGAATCAGAAATGAAAGTTTTTCTGCTAATTTTGGCAGTCCCTGGTTAAGAATGTCGGATATTGTGGTCACAGACACACTGAACCTATACGCCAAGTCCTGGTGCTGGAGATTCAACCTAAGTTTCATTATTATACACAACATTACACATGTTGGGCTTAGAACTTTGCACGCTGGAAGTGCCAGGGAGCAAAATGCCAGCAGCCATACAAATAGAGCTTTTGACTGTAGACCTGTATAAAACTGAATTCTTTGATCACTGGATGTCATCTGCTCCTCAAAACTCGGTCGACTTTCATTCTGTTTTAAAATCGCATTCTCTGTTTGAAGTCTCCCTAACTCTTCATATAGCTGCTGGTTTTCTATTCGCAGGGCAGCAATTTTTTTAATACAGCCACTGTGTATGTCGACATGTGGCTGCAATTCTGAAAAAAGAAATGTATGTTAAGGGATTGATAAAAGTAATACTTCAGTATTATGCAAATCCTAAAATACACCTCAAAATACCTATTATACATTGTATATTATTCTACATTTTAACCATTTTGTTAATAAATGAACTATATACTTGTTACTTACTCACAAATGTATTATCATTTTACTAAGTGTTAATTTGAAGTGTCCATAATAATTTACCAGACTAATACAAAAGCCTCTGAGGGTTAGTTATTCCAACGTTTACATATTATCACGATGTACATACATGTGTATAATTAAGATTTTTGATTCACATTATACCTGATTTGTATGTATTTGTACGATACATTAATATTTCGCAAAGATTATGTCCAAAATAAAAAACATGTACATATATATGCAAATAAATGATTGTGTACCTTCAGCTTGTGTCTCAAATATATTTTCTGTGTTTGACAAATCCAGTAATGCAGAAGCTGCTTGTTTCTTGCCTTTCTCGGATTCTCTGCCCTCCAATCGACGGTGTCTAGCATGGCGCAGATCCCCACTTGGTTTAGTGTCCTTGTAGCCCATGTTCACAGAGGGAATGTAGTCAGGGTTATTCTTGTCATTGCTCTTCTCTCCTGGAATGATAATTATTTTTATATGATCTGTTTTTACTGGAAGTTTGTGAAGTAAAAAAAATATTAGTTGTGGGAGATAGCAACACCATCTTGGGGACTTATAAATAATAATAATAATAAAACGAAAACTAATGAGATGTTTCTTTTAAACTAATCTCAGAATATATTTTTAAAGGGACACACCCTAGTTACGTTTATTTGTTAACCATTACGGCGTTGTTTTTCGCTATTAAATCCCATTTTTCACAAATAAAATTGTACTTTACTTACATTTTATTATTTAGAATACACATTTCCATTCACCTGAAGTGCTTTTTGGTAATCCTGATGTTTGTAAAACCACGAAATGCTTTTTTTCACAAGACGTGTTGTCGAGAAAAAACCGTTAAGCAAGCAAGGTCCAATCTATTTTTAGAGGGGATATTTCCATTTCAATGTCACAGACGTTGGTATATCACGTGACCGTTATCATTTTGGTTCGGTTTGTTTTCTCGTGCACGGTTTGCACAATGAACATCCGATTTGTTGTTGTTCATTTGTGAGATTTTTCGTCACAGTTCGTGAACATGTTCAGTAACAATAAAGTTCAGACAAGTGTCTCAATACAAAACGTTACAAACCCTTAAAACCAATAATTTTGCTAAGTCTTACGATATCTGGAGAGGGGATACAACCAGGACAGAACAGTTGGAACATGTCCAGGAGAGGTGAAACGAACGCACCCCAAGTCTGTGAAATTTGTCGTGACGTAGGCATTGTTGTACTTCGAGCGACATCTACCGGTGACATCAGAATACTAACTTTCAAAATTATTTCAAGCAATTGGGACATGAGGATTCCCATGGTATTTATCGATATAAAACCTGCTTTTTCACTCCATTTGATATAAACGTGATCTAAGTGTGTTACAGGTTTGTAGATTAACCAAATTATAATTTATTTTCGCTGGATGGAACTAGGGTGTGCGGCTTTAATTAATGTGTTAAAGTTGGGAAAAGTTGTGCCCGAAGTTGTGGGGGGTTTTATTTATAAAAAAAATTTAATAATAATAAAACAATTCAAGAAGGGTTGGGAGGGTACTGGCGGTGATATTAACTTGCACCTATATCTCCTTAACGTGCTCGTTGTTCATGTTATAAATTGAAAGCTTGCTACATTTATCCAAAGCAAGCAAGGAGGCAATTAATTTACCTGTTATGAAGTGACGATAACAAACGCGATCGTAATCTGTAGGTTCCCATTGACTTGTTGACGTCCGATGATACACACGCGCTTTATGGCTGTAATCCATAGCTTTCTTCGGGGTTCTGGTTTCTTTGGGATGCGAAAAAAGCTCCTTGGGTTATCCTTGTCGAATCTGCTTGTGCAATCGATCACACAACAAGATACAACCATTTTGCTTTCAACGAGATTACCAGATAAAATAATAACAAAGGAATCAGTCAGCCATGCGGAAGTACCGTCTTGCCAACCAGTCCAGTCACGTGATTTTTCGTGACGTCACGGCGAACATCCCTAATAGGGATACAAATGAATCACATATGACTGATTTTATTAAATGGCGATTGCAAATGGAAAATTCCATCCACTAATATGCGATTAAGTGTAAATAAACCATTTGTTTTTACCCAGTTCACAGATTGCCAGGCATGCTAGGGCACAGGTATCCCCAAACAGAAACCCGTAATACAAATGCTATAGTTACATATATATAAAGAGTACTCTTTATTACATAACGTTACTCTGACGTTGTTGTTTGGGGATACCTGTGTGCTAGGGTGGAGGTCAGCGGATGTGACGTAAAACATGTATCGTGCCGGAGATGAAGTTACTAAGTGGGGAATTCCCTTCCTGGAACTTTTGTGACATAATGATGGAATTGACATGTTTTCACGAATAACCGATTCTCTAACATGTATGTTGGTACAATTTTCTGTTTTATTGATTCTAATATTAATTATGTAAAATCTGAATGTGTTATTTTTCTGAGCCATTTGTGTTTTTTCCTAAATTGCGTAACATAAACTAAAGTCCGAACCAAAATGTTAACTCAGCTTAAAGGGACATTCCTGAGTTTGCTGCAATTTTTAAGATGTTATTGACTAACAGAGACGTTTTAATGATTGTAATTACATATCAAATATAGTTTTCACCATAAAATATTAGTGTCTGTATGTTAAACGTGTTTCTGATCGTTCTAATATCTGTACTAGGTTAAATTTGAGTTTATTTCTTAAAATATATTTTTTCGTACATGTATGAAATTATTTGAAGACAAAATCCAGTTTGTGCTTCTTACAAATATTAAGACGACCAGAAACACATTGAATATACAGACACTGATATTCTAAAAAATAAAATATATTTAATATGTAAGTTTAATCATAGAAATATTTTATTAGTCGGAAACATCTTATACTGCAGCAAACTCAGGAATGTCCCTTTAACAACTACGAAAAATTGCTCTCCTACCGTTATTTTTCATTAGATTTTACCCACATTTTGTCTGAAATCTTGATATAAAAGCAAACGTGATGACGTCATATTAATTTATTTTTATTATTTTTATTTTTATTTAAGAATTGACCGCAATTATTGTTTGGTTCATGCAAGTACGAACCAAAAAAACGATGTGCACATTGTATGACTCTGCGTAAAGAACATACAAAAGTGTGCACATTGTTTTTTTGGTTCATACTTGCATGAACCAAAAAATAATTGCGGTCAAATCTTATAATGAAATTTTTATGCATACTTTAACAATACATAACTAAATTTATTTTGTTTAGCTTTAAATACGCCTGTAGTATTGTTTGTGTAAACTTCATTGATACTTACAGGTGATGCGCCAGTTCCGGATCACTTCAAACAAAATTGTGAATTATGTCAAAATGTGTGCGTATGACTTTAAAAGAAATTCTTGGTAAATAAAGACAATCAACCATATAAATAAACCGTGATATAAAATGTAAATTTAGGTAAACATTTAACACCAAAAACAGTCTTGTTCGAGTTGGCGGTACTTACGCTAGTTGCAGATCACTTTGTCCAGTTCCGGATCACTTTAGAAATTAGAGGCTTATGCCTTCAAAAGCACTATTTCCAACATTTTAGCACTTTCTGTACGTTCGTGGATCCTGCCTGACATATTTTATGGCCATTTGCAACTCCATGAGGTACACCCCCCTGATTATGTCCCTAATTAGCAATTTCTAAAATCGATTGAAAATCAACGATGGCGTCCCATGACATCAGGTATACGGGGCTTGTGTCAAAAATAAAAGTGCGACTGCGAGCCTTATTATTTTCGTTTTGTACTTTCAACAAGTACGAATTATATTAGATTTCTGGCATTCTACTATATACTAAAAACATTTTTTCATTTATTACCGTATATATCAATAATAATAATAACAGGGGCGACACAGTGTACGGCTTGTGGTTGCCAGACTCGCCTTTCAAATTACTTGTAAGGACATTTTCATGGATATAACAAATATAACCCCCCACACACAAAGGTGGTACGGCTCTTTGAAAAGTAGTATGGCCGTACCGGCCGTACTGTCTGCGCCACCCCTGAATAATAATAATAATAATAACAATAGCAATAATAATAAAAATATTATTATTATTATTATATTGATGACTTTTAAAAGACTTGAAAAATCAGCACCTTTTATTGGAAATAGAAAGAAATGACATCAGCAAAATATCAACTTCGGGACTGTTTACTATTTATCATATTAAAATTAAGCAAGTAATTTTGAAGCAGGACGGTTATACCCCTAGCTAATATAATGATACTTATGTTGCGTACGAATACAAATGTTCATTCACTATTATTTGAATCGGGTGATTTTAGTCATTTTGATAAGCAACGCCATTTTCTCTAGCTGCTGTGCATTTTTTCGGATCATTTAGTTATATTGGAAGGAATTATCCTATTCGTGTTTAGTTTATATTTTATGAAAGTGAATGAAGGAACGTGTCTAACATTTATGCTGTCAGTAGAACCGTTTAATTTTCGCCAACAGCTGTAGAACATTGCTTACAGGCGTGAAGTTTCCTACATGATTTCTTTGGCCATCGACCGGGTCTCATGTCATGATTACCGAAGAAGGGTTTTTTGGGGGTGTTTTTTTTTATAAATCAATGTGTAAGAATCTACATGTCTACTCTGCTATAGCATTTTCCATTAATTTAGCGTATACATTTTTTTATTGCTTTTGTAGCTTTGATGTGTGTTTTCTTCAAAATATCTAAATATGGTTGCCTGAATAATCCAGCTTGTTGCACAAAAGTAGTGCAAGTCAGTTGGGGGGGGGGGGGGTAGGCGTGGCTTAATTTTTTTTGCTTCATCGAGATATGAACGAAAAAAGTAAGCACCTCTGGACCAATCAGATTGCCGTAAAGTGCAAAGGAAATTTAATTATTTAATGATACCACTAAAGATCATTGATTTTATATTAATTATGTCACATACTTTGGAGGCTTTCACCCGTCTTGAAGAGCATGTCTTAAAAAAACAAAATGGCAGATGGCAGAAAACTGCATGTATTTTGCCCTATACTATCTCGGTGAAGTCGATACTGGTGACATCGTTACAGTCTCGTATCTGGAATCTGTGTCACTGTAATGGTTTTTTCACAACTTGTGTCTGGACAAAATTTTGGGGAAATGTAACGGTAATTAAAGGTAGGAGAGTAATTTATTGTAGTTGTTAACAATTTGGTTCGGACTTTAGAGGATAATATAATAAACGAGTTACCAGCTATTATCAAATGTATGTTCCAAGTGAAATAATTTTCACTTGTCATGAGCTTTAGCGAGTGACAAGTGAAAATTATTTCACGAGGGTCATACATTTGATAATAACTGGTACTGAATTTGTTATTCTATTTATTACCCAAACTATTTCAGTATTTGGGGTTTTTTTTTTAAAACCTTTATTTCCGATATAGCCTGCATCGGCTACACGTCCATGTATATAAAAATGGCGTAAACTACTTTACTGTCCTGGGTATTGCTTTAACTTTGTATTTTATTCACTGTTCACAAATAATTTTCAAAACCCAAAGTGCTATATATATTCTGTAAAAAAAACAACAACATCTATAATGAATTGCATTAAAGGTCTACATTTATCAAAAACGTAATTCACTATTGTTTGGTATCTATGTATACCTTTTACAATATATATGAAGTATCAATAAAATATATTTTATTTTTTTTACCCATTTTTAATATACTAGTATTCGCAATAAAAAGTCACGTTTTTCCCATCGCTTGCCAAAAAGCCTCTGAACTCCAAGAGTTAAGTCAAGTGACCCCGTGATAATTATCTAAGATGATCGATGGGAACTTGTCTGTTCCAAGCCTGTATCCCCCCAGTTCAGCCTATTTGCAACCTGGAGACAAAAACAAAGCCCGGATGTTAATGCCAAGATGTACATTGTTCATATTTGTCACAAAGATACACCTCAACATGATGCATTTATATATGTTAAAAAAATAAATGTAGGAAAAATATTTTTAGGAAAAATCACATTTTTCATGTTCGAGCTGTACATAACGAAATCCTGAACATCGTCCGAAGACAAAAACAGATAGGCCTACCGAATGTTAATGCAATTTTTTCTAAAAATATATTTCCTACATTTATTTTTTTAACATATATAAATGCATCGTGTTGAGGTGTATCTTTATGCCAAATATGAACAATGTACACCTCAGCATTAACATTCAGGCTTTGTTTTTTTCTCAGGGCGACGTTTGGGCTCTGGGCTGCAAATAGGCTGACCGCATTTGGCTCGGCGGTGTACTCCGGTTCAAACTGATAAGGAAGTACCCCTAACGGACTTTCTCCTTCTTCCTCACCAATCGAAGTAGAATTAGAACAAATAGACAAATGCGACAAGTCCGAAATGTCCAAACTAATATCTGATAAGAATGAGCTATTTTCCGAAGAATCATTACATGCTGTCGCCAAATCGTTTGCCAAATCATGATGATGTCATATTTAGTACCGACAAGGTGATTGGTTTGTTGGCATTAAATCGTCCAATTAAACCAATGCATGATAATTTCTCAGTGAGAAATTATGCTTTTTATTTTCCCCATTATGAGTGCCTGCTGGGGTAATAAAAAATTATTTCCTAAACACCTTTACTTTTCTTCTTACATGAAACCAAATTGAAATTATTTACACCTACAAAAGGATGAGTTAGTCTATCCCATCCTCCTGTTTTAAAAGTTTTAAAATTCTTGTAGTTAATGAAGATAAACATTTCATCCCGTTATTAGTCCCCAACTGGTCCAACCTGTGGGGACTATAGGTCTCCGTCCTTCTGTCTGTCCCACATATAATTTTCTGGTAGCTGGAGTACTCTGCCAAACGAGAGCTAGACGGACATTTGGACGGTTATCATCGCTTTCTGCCGTCAGAGATAACTGTATAGCGAAAACACAAAATGGCTAAGGACAAGAAGAAACCTGAAGGCACTCTCTTGTTCCTGTTATATACACATAGGTGCTGACGGGTTTCTTCCGGAATTGTGTTTATTATTGGTTAATATATGTGAAATATTTGGATTCTAGGGCTTGTCCCCCCCCCCTGGACCCCCCCCCCCCGATATTTCCCCTGACTATTTCCCCCCTGGACAATACCTTCCATAGTACAGTGCTGTCCGGTGGTATCGGTGCACCCAAGCATTCAAAGACCATTTTCTATTTGAACACTGTGAAATACTCGAAAATTATCAGTGTAATGGCATTTTACATTAAATCCTCATCAGTGAGCCATGACACCCAATAGCCGATGTGTATTTTTGTGCTGGGGTGTCGTTAAACATTCATTCATTCATCAGTGAGCCACGACTGGTATGTGCTATCCTGTCTGTTGTATGGTGCATATAAAAGACCCCTGCTGCTAATGGGAAAATGTTGTTGTTTTCTTCTTTAATACTATATGTAAAAAAACCGCCTTGGTGGCGTCGTGGTTAGGCCATCGGTCTACAGGCTGGTAGGTACTGGGTTCAGATCCCAGTCGAGGCATGGGATTTTTAATCCAGATACCGACTCCAAACCCTGAGTGAGTGCTCCGCAAGGCTCAATGGGTAGGTGTAAACCACTTGCACTGACCATTGATCCATAACTGATTCAACAAAGGCCATGGTTTGGGCTATCCTGCCTGTGGGAAGCGCAAATAAAAGATTCCTTGCTGCCGGTTGTAAAAGTAGCCTATGTGGCGACAGTTGGTTTACTCTAAAAAAAAAAACAGTGTCAGAATGACCATAAGTTTGACGCCCAAAAGCCGATGATAAAATAAAAAATCAATGTGCTCTAGTGGCGTCGTTAAATAAAACAAACTTTACTTTTTACTATATGTAAAAATTACCAAATATTTGACATGCAATAAGCTACAATCAATGTGCCCTAGTGCATGGAATATTTTGTCACTAATCTATTTAAAAATTGATGAGCGATTGTGTAGTATAGTATTATACATTAAATATGAACAGATGATTTTTAAATACCTTTTATATCATTTATTTATTGAAATTTTATTTATTAACTACAAAAAAAAGAATTTTCAGGTACAGTCATGTTTGATGTACACAATGTGGTAAATCATAATCAGTATTCTCTTCTTTGTCGCCATTTTAAAAATTAAACTTGCTTGAACTTTGCTTGCTATGTGACATCAACGTCCAACAAACAAATCAACTACAGTATAAAATGTATTTATCTATCTATCGAATTGCAATAAATATTATATAATAGCTGACCAAATAAAAAGAAAAGTTACTGGTAAGTCATTTTGATATGCCCGTAGTTACACTATAATCAGGCTACTTAAAAAGAATCGTCCTAGAGAGCTCCGCTATTTAATTTTCAATTTTGTCATGATAGCAAATGGTAATCCATTAATTTATAAAGACCGCCTTAGAATATCCATGTAGGAAGTTTAAGAAGTATCCAATTAAAAATCTTATGAGATATTTTGAGATTTGGAACAGATTTGAAAAAAATCATGGCCACTGTAGAGGAATGTTATTTGGCAGCTGTTCAGCATTTACATACCGATTTCTATTATTTGGAAATAGAGTTGTCAGAAAGTCTTTGTACGTTTTATCCGATTCAGCTTGAAGACAAGTAATATAAAATCTTAATTACTCAGTGGTAGGCCAAAGCCAACATTTTTACAAAGTATAGAACTATTTATATGTTATCTTATAAACTTATCAAGTTTCAGAACTATCATATAAAAACTACAAGAAGATAGACTTTCAAATTTTTAATGTTAAATTTTTATTTGTCTTTTAAATTTAAAACTTTAAGAGAAGATAGACTTGGAAAAGTTTAAATATTAAATTTGTATTTATTTGTTTTTAATTTAATTTTTTTTTTTTAAATTCACAATTTCCAAAATATTTCTCTATTAGTTTGTGAAGACTGCCCCTAAGAATCATGCTTCTTTTCTTCAGAACTATCCAATCAATCTTTAGAAGAAGACAAACTTTAAAATGTGCCTTGTTAAAGTTCTAAATTAAAAAAAACACAAATTTAAAATTTTCAAAATATATTTTTATTATTTTGTGAAGACTGGCCCAGAGAATCATAGTACCATGTTTCAGAACTATCCAGTGAAAGTTGAAGTAGCGAATATCTAAGTTAGGCCTATATTTAATTAATATGTTAAGGTTTTGAGACGGGATTGCAGGGGCAGATCCAGGAATTTTAGCGGGGTGTGTGTGTGTGTAGAGGTCCAGTCTTGAGCCTTTGAAGGCCCCCCCCCCCCCCCCCCCCGATAGGAAATTTTCATATTTGAAGATAGCTTTAGATGGATTTGAAGTATATTCCCGTTATCAAAATCCTGCTTGTTGGTCACGAGCGGGGGGGGGGGGGGGGGGGGGTGTCCAGACCCCCTCGACCCCCCCTGGATCCGCGTCTGGATTGTCATAATTTTTATTTATTTTTTGTTTTTATTATTATTTTTTGGTACGTATACTTTATAGATCCACAACAATCGCTAACCCCCACCCCGCATTTGGAGATGATTACCAACTCTTTTTTTTTCTTTTTTAAACTTTGCCTTAGATATTTAAAACCATAAATTACCTATTAAGGGGTCACACTGTACAAACAATATTCATAGGAGGGATCCAATGTGGGATGTTATATCAATACCGTTTGGGTCTTGATAATAATTCATTAATTAAAAAAAACATGTTTAAACATACTTATTTCAAAGGAATATTCACCATTGTAACAACACTGGCTGACAATTGGGACAATCGTAAGCCGCTATTCCGTAGAATTGCAGAAGTTATTTTAATGATGGGAATCAGTCAATTGAATTTGATTACAAAAACATCCTTTTTATTTCAGAGTATATTGTGAAATGTAAGCAGTTTGAAAATTTTATTTATAAGAACGACTGATATAATTTTAATAAAATATCCCAGTAGTCACAATATATTTTCATATATTTTCACTTCATGAATAGGAATTTTACACGGCCCCTAAATAAACGTAACCAGTTGCAAACAGCCGTTACTAGCTCATTATCATGTCTAATGGTGGGTGGTTATCTGAATAACTGTATGACAACTGTAATTGGTGCTCCTAAATGGAGAAGGAACCTAGCAAGAACGAAAAAAAGGTGCCAGGAAAAATTTAGGAAAAGGGACTTTGGCAGTACGGGAATATCTATTCCCAGATATATTTAACATACTCTTGGTTGTTAAGGACTACCTTCAAAATTTAATAATGTTAAAAATATGAATCTCAAAATTATGCAATACGTTTTAGAATAATTGTGTCGAGATCTCTGAATCTTGCATTTATAGCAATTTGTGATGCAAGACTGAACAAAATGTTCCCTGTAGTTAAACAAAACAAACTTTTTTATATATTAAAATATGGTTATTGTTGTATTAGAGTGGGAATCTTTGCCTACCCAGTGTTTTTGCTATATAGTTATCTCTGATGGCAAAAAACTATCATAACTGTCCAATTGGTCGCCTAGCTTTCTGTAGTGTAACCGACTTATTGAAAGCTAGTTTCTCAAAAACATAAATAATAAACAAATGGAAACCGTTAAATATTAATTAAAATTATTATAACATTTCTTTTACATATCTAGTTCTATAACAAATATATCAGTCACCAGTAGTATAAACCAATAATTATCGCTAAATTAAACCTTAGATAATATTACTGTGTATTTAAAGTATTGGAATTTCAAAAGATAGATTCACCCACTGTAGGTAACATTTTATCCAGTCATTTAAAGGGACTATCTAAGGTCGACCACAGTCACTTTTCGCTTTCTTGTTTTGGCTTCATACACAAAAAATATAACAATATTAATTTATAACAATATTTTATTTTTTTATTTGTCGAATGGTACTTTTCATTTCTTTTATCTTTTAAAACTTAAATTTAATATTTTGTCTAAAATTATGAAAAACAAAAACATAATTGTAAATGGCATAATTATCTGGTCAATATAGAACTTGGGACTATTTTAACAGGGGACAAAGAAAGTAGACCATTTTTTATTTTAATGTGGCAAAGCATTGCAATGATATATATAGATAATTTTTAATTTAAATAGCATATTTCAATGACGTCATTTTGTATCTCCTTACAATAACAATAAATTGGGTGCATGGTGTTTCTGTTTTTAGAATGCTGGAAAATTCCAGTGCAAAATTGCTATTGAAAATATTTTTATTTGCAAATTACTAATGCACCAAACAATGTTTGAAGAAACCTTATAATTAAAAAGTTGTACTATCAGCATTTAAGAAATATGGATTTGAAGTGAAATTAAGGTAAGATATGTTTGATATACATATATACATATATATATACACACATATATATATATATATACATATACATATACATATACATATACATATACATATACATATACATATACATATACATATACATATACATATATGTGTGTGTGTGTGTCACTTTTTGCACCCTGTGAAATGAACACACATCTGAAAGTATATTATCGTTGAAGTGTTTTTAATGCCGGCAATATGAAATTTTGAAAATACTGACTACATCAACGTAACTATTTGTGAAAAACAAACTTTGAAGTTTCGAGTTATCGAAGACAACAGTATAATATTTTAATGAATCATCTGACTGCTTGTAAACATAACGATAATACATTATATTGTTTGTATGCAAATTCCTGTAATGTTGTTTGCGTGTTATATTAATAGTTTTGTTTATTTTATATATATATATCGTTTTCTCTCCACAGTAACAAAACTGGTGGAGGAAGTTACTAACTCTGTGTGGATGGTGAATTGGCTGTTTGTCAGTTTGGTCGTTGTAAGTTTTACAATATCTTTATTATTTGCATTGGATCTAGGGAAATGTCTTTTTATTTGCCAGTCCTGGACCAGTTTCAGTTCCGGGGATTGGAAATAAATTATTACGTGGGTTTGAATGATGGCCCAATGTTAAATTTTTTAGGCTGTATCACGCTTAGATTCGAGTCAATCAAAGCACGACTGTTTTATGCCAGCCACGTGTGACGATTGCAGGTGCTTTAGCCACCCTGTTAAAAGCCGACACGATCCATCGCACATGAATGGGTTTTAGCACACTAATATTGCGGTTGACCGTTTCTTTGTTTTTACTGTTTAAGTTCCCTGCAACTTTGTTGGCATACAGTTGTAATTGTACATGTATTTTAATGTTTTGCCAGATGTAGATCTATAACTATACACATTATGTAAATGATTTCTGCAAAAATATGGAAAAAAGAAAGGAATAAAAAACATTTAAAAGACAATATTTGCCAAATAGTTTAAAAAAAAAAATCATGGTGATGTTTGTAAAGTTTTATCTTAAATCACAAACGCGAAACGATAAACATAAAAACAATGTTGTTGTTTTTGGGTTTTTTATCACATCAGTGAAAAAACCCCACAAATTGTATATATTTTACATAATATAAAAAAGGAATAAAAGTTATGAATTTTAATTCCCATATATGTATAAAAAGTATGAGTATTCAGTACTGTGTCCTGAAAATTAATAAAATATGGCACCGTTGAAGCGTTTGACAGCCTGAACCAGCACATGTTTAGACAAAGATAGTAATAACGTCATCACTGATTCAGTGATTGGATGAAATTTGACCTCTACTGACACTAGAGATAACAGTACATGTAGCTGTTCTGCTTACTCCCACTTGTTAAAGCTACAGTGTCTGGTTTCAATCGTATACAGTCAAGTTCTAAGTTCAAATACAAGCATAACTGCACTTTTAATTCACTCGCGAGTTGTCGTCATTAACGCATATCGTCAAATGCTTACTAGACAGTTTGAACAATTCTCGCCATTTTGTAATACCGAGCGGATTCTAGCATCCAATTACGCTAGCAGCCAATTTTAGCAGACACGCATGGCGACATTCTAAACACTGGACTTATTCGCCTTTTATAATGTGTGTTGTGGTCTATACGAAATTAGTTGGACATCCTATATTACCATAGTACAGAAGGATTTTTAAAGTGATACTTCAGATATTATAAAAGTGCTTAATAAAACGGTTAAGTTGTATTTATACGGATATTAGTAACAATAAGACTGAAAATGAGTCTTGGTTGTTATTTTGTTTTTGTGTTGTTTTTATATAAAGATACTCTTTAAAACTCTAAAATTCTTAAATTGTAGTGAATAATAAAAATTAGCATAACAGTGTGTTTAAAAGTGTGAAATACAGGTAACAATCGAAAGGTGTAGGAGTCCAATGTTTAGAACGTCACCATGAGTGTCTGCTGAAATTGGCTGCTAGCGTAATTGGATGCTAGAAATTGACTGCTAGAATCCCCTCGGTTTTTGTAATGCAACAATAGTCGAACCGTATTATTTTTAGCCCAGTGGGCGCCCGCCAAAAGTGTTCCACTATTCAAAATACTGGGTTTATTTTTAACTTGGAAAAGCCAGTGTAGTGAAACCAATTCGGAGTGCGGCGTCTTATATGCACCAAACGTAATGGGATTTTCTGTTCTAAATGCTTAAATAATAAAAATATTCCAGGGAATGCCGCTTTAACAAAAAAGTGGAAACCTTTTGATAATTTTAAAATCCTTTATAATTATTGGATACACTACATTGAACAGTCAACAATAAATACATTTACGGATTATTTCAGTATATTTTATGCTATTTCAAGCAGTTTGTATTGCACAATTCAAAAGCCTCTTGCTTCGGACAAGGACACTCGACCGACAGAGCTTCGTACACAGGTGTTGACAGGTGTTCATTGTAACCAGTTGCAAACTCTGTGTCCTTTGTTTTAATTGGAGTGTAATACCTTGATGACTCTCTCCAAGAATGGTGTTATTGTTAACGTCTTGACTGGCTCAGTGACTTAAATCTCGGCTCAGTGACTTTGACAAATGTCTAGCCTAGTGGCAGTCAATTGACACTACTGTAGGTCCGACTTCAGTAAATGGCGATATACTTAGGCAGACATTAAAATCACAGACGTCTGAAACACCAGCCATATTGACAACTATTTATTTATTATTTTAAATCATGCACGAGATACCGATGTCTGGGCAGGCCGGGTCCATTTGACGGATAGGAATTTGTTCCAATAATAGAAATGGACAGGTGCTTTGGACCGACAAGAACGACAAAAGTGGGACCGACAAACACGTTTTTAAAAAATAATTTCGGTCTCAGAGATGGAGAATCGGTCCCAGACCGGGGAAAAAGGGCTTTTCCCCACCCCTGACACAGACGTGTGTTATTAGGAAAGTTAATATTTGAAAGGGAAGCCACCTTCATTAATTTAATTCAGGATCTAAGACTATGGTATTTGATTCTAAAAGGTTCTGTGATGTCACAGAATCATTCATACACAAGTAAATATTTCTTTAATAACATAACTGTGTGATTCTAGTAAATGGGATAACCACCATGATGATGCACTGAATGAAACTCCTGAGAATACTCGTAAACCTGTTGATCCCGCACCCCCCCTCCTCAATTCCAACCAGTACCTGATGCATGACTGGTACATCTATATTTGTGGTATGTGCCGTCTTGTCTGTGGGGTATAGGATAGTGCATATAATAGATCACTTGCTGCTATTTGGAAGGAGTAACCTATTTGGAAGCAGGTTTCCTTTCTCCATCTCTAGACCAAGTGTCAAGATAAGCGAATGTCAGTTACAATTTAATTTATTTTTAAAAAGTGCAGAGATATCAATACAAATTTTTCTTTCCAAACATAAGTCAACAAAAGTGATATGTACACGTTTATATTATAGATTATATTATATTATATTATATTATATTATATTATATTATATTAGTCCCATATCGGTCCAGCCAGAGGGGACTATAGGTTTCATCTCTATCCTGTCTCTTTGTCGTTTAGTCCGTCCATCCCACTTATAGTTTTCCCAGATGCATTTTGCACAATGCCTCAAGCTATTGTGCTAACATTTTGATCAAGTATTGTTACAGATCAAGTTTGACTTTCATGGCGATTAACTAATGTTTCTAAAAGTTAAGCCTTGGGCCCAGTAGGGGACATGTATATATGCTTTAGTAGTATTCTCAGAATGCTTGTTATATACAACAATTTTACACAAAATACTGTATCAATGTAATGTCTTGTTTTTTCCCTAGGTAACTGTTACTGCAATAGCAGCAGCACCAGTGACATCGGCCACAGATATTTTACAAGATGTAAAGGGAGAGCCAAACAAAAATTTGTGAGTTATATGCTCACCATTACTCATGTACAAATGAAGTTTATTAAAAAAAGAAGTTTAAACTGCACAAAAGTTGTAGATGGCAAGATATAGCTGTTACTTAGACATAGGCGTTATAATTAAGTATTGTCTGTTATTTATTTTACGTTCATCGGGGTATGAACAAAAAAAATCATCCGCAAACTGTGTGAATCGGCGAAGCCGTTCTCACATAAGTTTGCGGATGATTTTTTTTAAATCAAATTAAATTTGAATCATACATGCTAATAATAACACTAAAACGTCATACTTTATTTTGAATTATTTTTTATCCATAAACAATAACGCTCATTAAGACAACTTGCCCATATAAAATGACGTCATCACATATGACGTTCCCTGACAACGTAATTTTTACGTTCATCGAAAAATGAACAAACTCCCGTTGCTACGTCTGGACCAATGGGATGACGTTACGTTGTAATGAATGTAACAGAAATTTAATTATATTGTTATAAACACATATTTTCTTAAAAACATGTTTTGATACACAGTGTTGTTTTCAAAAATTCTGGTTGTGTGCAGTAGCACACAACATTTCTCTCACCAAAACAAGTGACATATGTGTAATGTTTTAGAAGTTAAAAATAATTATAATGCCTGTATGAAATAGAGATGTAATGTGTGGCTGAATGTCGGTACTGTGAGATTGACAGACAACAGTTCCCATAATGTCATGATACTGTGCATGAGGGTTTTGGTTGCAATCAGTAGTTGCTGTTTATGTGTTTCTTTATTTCTTTCCATGTGTATATTTTAGAACTGACTGCATATGCCCAGCGAAACAATTCTCCTGATGAAACTTGTTGTTTTTTATTATTTTAATTCAGGACTTATTCTCCGGATTCATTGAATGAACATTGGGACTGTTACTACTGTACCGACCAATACTTCTCCAAGTAAGTTATTTACACTATCATTCATCTTTCCCATCTATCACCCTCTGCCTAACATTCTCATTATCTCAATATAAAATGATTTTACCAATTTTCCCACGATTTCAATCTGTTTTGACCCTATCTGTCAATTTCCTCTGACTCTTATCTTCTGAGTTGTCCACACCATCACCTAACTCTCTCAACTTCCTGCACAGGTACAGTCTCTGTATACTTCCCTGCACCCACCTGGCATCCTCGTCCTCTGCCACTAATAAAGCTGGTCTGACCCACGGCATTAATGACTGCCGGTAGTAGTGCCTCTTAACAATGTTAGAAGTAACTACTGAACACTCTCTGAAGATAGCCACGTGCAAGAGACAAGCACCTGTCGTGATTGGAGAGACAAGGACTGGAATGTGAAAGTTGAGGTGAACACCCAACAGAAGTTGAAAGATAAGAAGAGCTGCCAGATTGGGAAAAAATGAGATGGAAGTCAAAGAAGAGAAAGAAAAGGGGGCATCGGAATAAAAAAATAAAAAAAGAAGTTATTTATGTGTACAGTACATGCTTTATTTTTATGATAGTCTGAAACAATATTAGTCTGTATCACCTAATGCTTGTTTCCATAATATTAGAACTGTTCCAATTTGTGTATGGATGCAAAGTTGTTTTGGTATCTGTTTCTATGTCAAGACCATTCACACTGGGAGTGGTTGTGTCCACATGCAGATGCTCTTGTCTTCATTGTCGTAATACTTACTGGGATTTCCCTGCTTTTTGTGAACAACCACTCGCCATTGCTTGTTGTAACTAAGCAGTGATTGTTTTGACATTTTAAAATTGATAGAGCTAATAAGAATTCATCCATACATGTATTATGTTTGGTGTTATTAATAAAAAAAAGGTTATATTAATACTGCAGATAGTTTGCAGAATGGTTTTGACAGTTATATATTCAGGAACGAATGCAGGATTTCTGGTCAAATGCAAAAGACGCAACATGCATTGTTGATGTACAGTAAAATAAAGTGAAACAATGGACAATCAAAGTGTTAAGTGAGCTGTGCCACTAAACAAGTCTGGACGTCTGTTGTTTTTCAAATGGGATTAGGTCCAAACATTAATGCAACTTTGACTTCTCTCTACTGTTAATAACTTGGCAAATTGAGCAGACTTTCAGCAAAAGAAAGCGCCACTTTCCTGGCTAGATTAATGCTTGATTTATTTTATTTTTTACAGTTTCAAACCATAGGCAGTGATGTTTCTATGTACAACAGCAAGTTACATGTCCTACATATGTAGTTACATGTCCTATATATGTATTTACAGCTCGGATTATTTCCAACGTGAATGTCGTAATAAGAATGTCGGCAAAGAAAGGTTTCTTCTGCAAAATGGCCTTGTCTATAAACCGTGGTGCAGAAAGGCTTCTGGGATTGGCTTTGTTAGAAGTAAGTTATAAGTGTTATTTATGTTTCATATTTTCTACACAAAGTCAAAAAGGCTATAGATACAGGTGTTACTTTTCTGACAGGCATTAACATTAGTGTTACTGTTGGCTCCAATGTTAAATTTTTGCATTGAGCTCCATTTGTTGCAAACTTTTAGTCCTATATGTTATTTTGTTTTATTTACTTTTATTTTTATTTAATATATCAATGTATTGTTGTGTGTGTGCGTGAATATGTGTGTGTGACAGTGTGTGTGTGTGTGCGTGCGCACGTGCATGTGTGTGTGTATGCGCATGTGTGTGTGTGTTCAGTAAGTTCAAAATGTTTATCTATAGTGATCAATCTCTTCATCCATCTTTCTATGGGGTGGGATGTAGCTAAGAGGTAGAGTGATCACCTTGGATGTGATGGATATTCACTGACTGACTTTTCTGCATCATATTGTAATTGTGCCACGATCGTATGGAACAGATTCATTGCTGACCCAGTGTGATCCAAATGCTCTTATGATGGTGTTAACAGGGCTCAGACTTTAGAATTTGTCACACACAACATTTTATTTGTTTAATTGCTGTGGGTAAAATGGCCCATCGATGGCAATTTTGAGCCTGCCTATGGCAATTTTTGTAGAGGTGACTTTTACAGCAAATAAATATAACTGAAAGGTTATTTTGTTGAATGTAGACATATTTCAAATGTACAAATGTTAAATACTGGCAGATAATGTACATCAGATATATTAATTTTTCTGTTGTTGAGGAGTTTTACTGACGACAGTAATTTTTATCCAGTGGCACTTTTATGCAATCAGTGATGCTCCCAATCCATGGCAATTTATATCTCAGCAATGACAATTGCAGTCGTTAAGTTCGAGCCCTGTGTTTAGATTTCCATATCTGTGACCCAAGCATTTTTTTAAATTTTTTTATCTTGTCAGGATCTGATCTCTGTAATCAGTAGGTCATCCTGAGCTAACCTTTATGGTGATCTTCAGCTTTTTCAAACTTAAACAATGGAGGAGGCTGTTTTAGAAAAATAGGTGGCTATATTTACTAAATGCATAGAGGTTTACAGCAGTACTGTAAGCATGAACAATAGGTAGCCAAAAATCTCGTCCTGCTGCCTTCTTGTGAACACACTGAAAAAAAGGGTAATTAAAAATAATTTTTTTTTAATTGGGGTGGGGGGAGGGTGGACAGGGGCAATTGTTTACCATATAAGCTTATATTTAGCTTATTAAAATAACACAAAAGTAAAAGGAAGCAAACACATACGTAGTAACAAGCACTTAATACATCTCAAGCAGTATCACCCAAACCTCCCCATAATAATACAACATATCTGACCCTATAAACATTAAACATATGACTTGAAAAGTGCTTAATACGCCTGTCTCAAATTCTCAAGTCTTTAAAAAATCTTTGGAACTTTTACTTCATTTAATCAGAATTTCAAAAAAAAATAATTTCAGACTGTACCTTGCCATCATTGACTAATGGGCAACTTCATTGTCCTAACTCTAACCGAGTCTACAGGATATGTCATGTTGAATGTGCACCAGGCTACGTAGAGGTGCAGAACAAAGTACAGTGCATGGAAAATGGCAGTTTTGATGGACCAGTCCAGTGTCAACCTCTAGGTAAGTGGCAGTATGGTTCGCAATCTTAGCATTAGGTGCACTGTAGTGCATATGTTTGATATGCACTTACGGTGATTTTAGGGCTAAGATCACTTCATGGAACAGGGTCCAGGCCTGGTGCTTATAAAACTTTAAGATTTCTTTTCAATATTACCTGTCCTCAAACAAGTGCATTTCCCCCCCACGTTAGTGGACTGGTCCGAACATCCCAACAGTGAATGGGATGGCCTAAATCTTCTGCTGCATGCTCCTTTGTAGTTCCGGTCATGTGACTATAGCTTCCTTATTTTTCTCTTCGCTTTCTGGTTCAGACGTACTTTTTTGGCTCTGTTATTTTGGAGTCAAACTTGAGTTTTTTGTGTGATAACTATTCGTGTGTTTGACGGATTTGTTTCTGTCATTGTTGTTATGTTTCTCGTTGTATTTTTTTGGCATAAACACTTGTTTTCAAGTGTGTTTTTCTACCAAAATTGTTGTTTGCCAGTGAACGTTGCGTGGTCGCCATTTGCAAAGATGGCGGCCCTGTTACCGGTTATGTGTTAATGGGGTTTTTATTATTTCTCTTTGTAGAAATTATATCATGTCTGATGTTAGTGCTTGTCGACAACATTCCTGTTCTCGGTGCAGGAACTTTTTGTCGCGCGATGACCCACATGAGCTCTGACCGTCTTGTCGAGTTCCTTGTTCGGCAGAGGTGAGATGTGACACTTGTATCAAGCTGACCGATTCGGAGTTTGAAAGTTATTTGAAGATGCTGTCAACCAGGTCCAAGAAGTCGGAATCTACACCGGCGGGGTCTATGGCGCCATCTATTTCCGACTGTTGTAGATGCCTTGAAACTGATGTTACCGGCCATGTTGCAGGATACATTGGCAGCGATGACAGCGGCGGCCAGGGCGGATCCACAACCTGCGGCGGAGGGGTCCAACCCCCCTCTTCTTTGACAGCGGTTCCTACTACTTCCCCGGGACCTACAGATCCACAGAATTCTCCAGCAGCGGCCAAGCATTTGTCACGGGTGCCAGCGGGATCCAGTCGTCTAAGCGTCCATTGTCTTCAGATCGCCGGTCTGACCCATCCTTGAAGGGGCGCATGGGTCCACGGATCACCATGCTAGATGTAGTAGAAGTCATTCACCGCGGACTCCAGCGGCTCCATTGGTTCCACCACGGAGGCCATTGTCTGTTGCGGGATCTATGGTTTCCTGACGGGACCGCCCACGGTCTGGCTCTCCAGTATCCACCGTCCACGGTCCGATGCTACAGCGGCCCATGATCTACCAGATAGACATGCCTATTCTCGAGTACTCCGAGATTTTCCAGATGATGTGTCGAGTCCATCGGTGGCGGACGACCCAGAGGTGACTGACCACTTGTCATTGAGGGAGTGACTAGCGGTAGTTTATGAAATGCTGTTCTCCATTTAGTTCTCCAGTATCCAGATGGGACCATCCACGGTCCGGGTCTCCATCGGGCCATGACCAGACCGACCAGGTTGCCTGTTCACGGGTGCTACGTGACTTTTCTGATGATGTATCGCTGGAAGATCTGGATGCGGCGGACCACCTGTCACTGAGGGACTGTCTGGCTGTCATATATGAGATGTTACCGTCGCTGGCCAATCCACCGGTTCCAGCCAAGAAGGGTCCAGTTCTGATGATCGCCAAGGAGGTTCCACTGGCAGATGTCGTCATTCGATCGTTGGCTGCCACAGCCCTCCCCGTCAATTTAAACGGCTACCAGTAACCGGCCCGTGCAGATCGCTTCTTCCAGCAAGCAGACGGAGCCCTGTAACGAACTGGAAGATTGCATCATCGGCTCACCGTTCGGTACTGTCTTCCCGTTATTGATCGAAGTGATACAGCGTCCAGGTTTCCACTGCTGGTCCGTGTCTCCGTTTGCAGTCAGTACATCGGACCGTCCACACCGGTCGGCAGCTGATACAGCATTCAGGGTTTACGCCGGCTCCTGATGGGACCGTCCATAGTCCGTGTTTCCGATTGCAGCCAGTACATCGGATTGAATTGCCTGTGCCAGGTTACTGAGTGATTTTCCAGATGATGCATCGGCGCCTACCGTGATAGAAGATCTGGACGCAGTGAATCACATGGCTTTGAGGGATTGTCTCACTGCGGTGTATGAGATGCACCATCCACTGGCACCATTCTAGAAGGTTTCCTTTTTGATGACTGATCCGATGTCGCGGTTTCCATGAGTCAGCTTCGTTTGTGGCATTCCCCATTCATCACAACGAAAGTATCCTGTCTTGAACCTATCCTTCAATGGTGTGGCGTCGGCCTTGGATGACACTGTTTCCGGCGGGACCAGACGTCTTCCTAGAACTTACGTCCAGTCGATGGCTTCAGTTCAGTGTAGATGTTTGTACATGCTGTCCTATTTGATGTTTTCCTGGCTTCCATAGCTCCTCAGGTGCAGGATGCCAGATGATATGCCTTGTTCCAGCTGTCGGCTTCGATGTTGGTCTGCCTTACATCTTCCGTGACGTCGATGTCCACTACGGTTGCACACTATCGTCAACCGGCTTGCCTGAAGCGATCCATTCTTCACTTTCAGCACAAGCCGGACATCTTGGCAGACCTGTGGTCTACATCCAAGCTGTTTGCCGTGAAGGGGTTCGACGTTACAAGTGTTCCGGGTTGGTGATGAAAACAGTCTACTGGTCTGGTCACTTGTGTTGGGACCCCGTGCATCGGTCCATCTGTTGCTCAAGGAAAGTTCAGCGATATTCGGCAGATCGTTCACTATATCCGGTGGCGATGCAAGACAGTCGCTACTTCCGCTGGTTCCGGAAGTCATCCAGTTGCCATCACGTGGTACGGGGTTTTTACCGTGACCATTTTACTACGGTTCATTGCGGCTTATCAACCCACTGACGTTCACTGTTGTTACCGCCAGCGTTTCTGACCGATGCTGTCTAGATTGTCTCTGCTGATGTCTTGCACTGGGTTGTGTGACGGCCGTGGATTTTAGCCGGTTGCTGTTTGCGTTGTTTCACTTCCACTTATATCAGGCATATAGCGTAGCAGGTCTCTACGCTGTCATTGGCTCTTGACTGTTTCACGAGATCACTGTTTCCGATGTCCTGGTTTCTGCATCACTCTACTACTGTTTCATGAAGTATCATTGCAAGAGTAATTTTGACGTCGGCACAAGATTTGACGCTTAGAGGTTGACTCCAGCTTCGCCGTATCCAGTTGTTTCTGAATCCATGCATTCAGTACAATAACTCAGATTTGCTGATCCGGTTACCAGTCACCCTGCAGTCCAGTCTCTGATGGTGGCAATGCTAGGTGAATGTCTTCGACGGAGTTTCTTTACGGCCATTCCAGGCGACTCGTCATCTGTTCACCAATGTGTCATCTCAACGACCAGACGTTGTCCGGGCTGTGGTCTCCAGAAGATGCTGTGCTACACATCAATCTCCTGGAGATGTTGGCAATCTACAATGCGATCCTTCACTGGCGTCACCAGTTGATTGTTTGAGGACAGGTAATATTGAAAAGAAACGGGCAACGGGCAACTGTATTTACGTGCCCCTATCCACAGAGGTTCAGGCACGCCCACTACGGATTTAGCCTCTGACTTCGCCAGTGACTAACTCCAGAGCAGGGGGGGGGGGGGGGGCGGGGGGGGGGGGTAAGTTTGAGGTGGGCGGAATTTGGAAAAAAGCCATTTAGTAAGCGCGGACCAAATAGCAGACACTTCATAAACTTGAAGTAACACCGAGTGGGAGCCGTGTTCTGATTGGCTGAATTTCGATTCCTCAGTGAAGCCTGTTTTTTACCTAAGTCTACAAAGAGTACTGCATACCAAAACATGTCTGGACTCTAAATTTTAACCCAAAATAGTTAAGACTGCTCGGCCGAAAAGTTTTTAAGGTGATTTTGAGCAATTGAACGGGCGCCAAAATAAAATGCGTTAGACTACTTATAAAAAAATAAACATAAGAATTTAGAACTGCTTACAAAACATTTAAAGTCTAACTAGCCCAATAAAAGAGGTTACTCACGGAGGCAAAGGAGGTTGGTAGAGGGGATGTCGTCAAGGAGAGCTGATGAAGAGGGACGAATCCAGATGGTGGAGGGCTTGCCGGTATGTGGACTTGGCGATGTTCTCGGTGATTGGACGGTAATCTTCCACGGCAACGGTCTTGATGACGCGGTGGATGGTCGGGTTGTCCATTTCATCGAGAAGCATCCCTTGGTGGAAAAGTCCCCTCCGGCGGACAGTAAGGCAGATCCCTCTCCCATCTTTCATAGTAATCCTCCGCACCGAAAACTCTCCTTCCGTTAGCGGCAGAGGTTCGTAGGTATTCGGACCAGGTTCACAAAGGAGCCGACGGACATCCCCGATGTTGGTCTTGACCAGCCTTGAGTAGCGCGATGGTAGCTTGCCAGACTGTAATGTCCAAGGCTGGCCGATGGTCGGATCATCTATCGGCGGTGAGGTTGGTGTAGGCGGTTGAGTCGGCGGACTTGGCTTGTCTGGTTGGTCGCCTGGGGACACAACCGCCTTTCGTTTTCCAACGGCCACAAGACGGGCCTGGGTTTCTACAGCGCCACTCTTCCTGGGTGGGGGTGGCATCGCTGGAAACCCGGAGGCTGAAGGCTTCGGAGATGTGGGGGGCGATTCCATCAGGGCCCGGTTAAGGTCCGTGTCCGGCTTCGCCACTGGCAAGTCAACATCTGGATCCAGCAGGGCTGTAACAGCTGGTCTCGCTGGTGTAGACTGGGGCTTGGGGCGTACAACGGAAGAAGTCGCCGCCGGTAGTTGAGCTACCGGTTTTGACCTCCCCCGGTCCGCCCCTGACGCGGTACTCCAATAACACTCCGTAAGAAGCAATGAGTCCCCCCAGGTGGGGGGGTAGCTCGAGAGAGCAAGCGCACACGTCCTGCTTCATCTTAGCTCAAATGGGAATGCAAGAATCGAATGCAACTGAAAATGCAACTGAAAATGCAAGAATCGACTGTTGAAAAGAAATAGAGAAAACTTGGAGTGTTTTCTCTTTTATAGAGATATTACCTGTCCACAAGTGTTTATTCCCGCCCGAGCCTCCCCACTTCCCCTCATCCGTGCGATGCGCTCAGTGAAAAAGAAGGAAGCTATAGTCACATGACCAGAACTACAAGGGAGCATGCAGTAGAAGATTTAGGCCATCCCATTCACTATTGGGATGTTCGGACCAGTCCATTAGCGTGGGGGGGAAATGCACTTGTTTGAGGACAGGTAATATCTCTATAAAAGAGAAAACACTCCAAGTTTTCTCGGCCCTATGGGCAACCTAGGGAGACACCCAGCATCATAGAGGTCTATAATTAACGAGCTACTCTTGATTCACTAATATCAAAACCTATATTAGCTCGGCCATTTACCTTTCGACCGACCGTTCAAAATTTCCTCAAATTTCCTCAATCAAAATTGCACACCCCTTTCTCTTTGGCATTAACGGCTCCATTCAAAATTCCATAGCACCACCACCACCCCCACCCGCCTGCTACCGATTCGATCGGGCTGCTGGTGCTCCCTTGCACCTGCCAGTGCAGGCGGTCCCTCCTCTCCCCTCCCCCCACCTTTCCTGTCATGGACGGAGGAGCCGGCCAATGCCGGCTCTTGTGCCCACGACGGGCGTGCGCTACAACAGCTTGTTCTGAATGTGCACGTAAAACCCTATAACCTGACCTGACCTAAGTTTTCTCCAGTCTGAACTTGAGACTCTGACAGTTTTATAAGCTCAGGTCCAGGTGTTTTAAAATGCAGAGTATATTTTGTTCAGTATCACATCACGATTCACTATGCAAGTTTTGGAGATTGCTACTCAATTTTAAAACATTAAACAGTCGTTACTAATCAATTTTCAATAGACTAGAAATATTGCTAATCAAGATTTTGAAAACAAAATGTTCCCTGAAATTTCTCCTTCCAGCCAGCACACCACGACTGGTAAATCAAAGGCCGTGGTATGTGTTATTAACCTTTTTTGGTTTAAACTATGTGGAGGTGTCATCAAGCAAAATGTTCTTTTTTTTTCTCAGTGGGATGTGTCTGTTATGTACCAAGATAGTTTGAACCCATAGGTATTCATCTATATTGTGTCAAATAAAACTGTTTTGAATGTCTCTGGCAGTGTTTGCCATGTTATGATGAAATGCCTCAGACATTTGTGTATAATTTTTATGTCAGATTGTGGATACTTGCCTGCTGTTAGTGATGGAGAAAGGATCAGCTGTGACGAGAAATATCCTAAGAGAGTTGGTAATTCGTGTAACATTTCCTGTCCAGGAAATGCTTCGCCTCGAGTTGTCAGGTGTTTATCATCTGGAGACTGGTCCAATGAATCGGAGTGTGCTAAACCTGCTCACTCAGATGGTATGATCTTCAATGTTTTCTGCTCAAAACACAGGGTTGTGTATAATTTATCAGGGCTTGAAATAGGTTGTAAAATATTTTTTAAAAATAGACTGAAAGAAATATATGTCATGCTGGAAATAAGACAACATGAAATGACTGGAATTTTGTCTTTAATATGACCTGCTGGAAATAAGACAACATGAAATGACTGGAATTTTGTCTTTAATATGACCTGCTGGAAATAAGACAACATGAAATGAGTGGAATTCTGTCTTTAATATGACCTGCTGGAAATAAGACAACATGAAATGAGTGGAATTCTGTCTTTAATATGTACCAGGGGCGGGATGTAGCCCAGTTTGTAAAATGCTCACTTGATGCACAGTTGTTTTGGGATCAAACCCCTTCGGTGGGCCCATTGGTCTATTTCTCATTCCAGCCAGTGCACCATGAATGGTATATCAAAGGCCGTGGTATATGCTATCCTGCCTATGTGATGGTGCGTATAAAAGATCCCTTGTTACTAATGATCAATAGCCGATTATTAATAAATCAATGTGCTCAAATGGTGTCGTTAAAGAAAACAAACTTTAAGTGTGTAGAAAGTGAGATCCTGTAATGTATATTTTAGAGCATTGTGGGTAGGGTGGGCAGTATTCTAGTCCTCGCTCTGCTGATACCTAGAGTCACTTACATAGCCTGCACATATATGCATGTATACCAGTTTTATGTAAAGGTCATCTGTTCATAGATGCTTTGTTTTTTAAGTCTCACTGGTGGCTTCTGTAGACAGGTTTGATTGTGTGTAGATGATACAAAGCTTGTTATTTTAACTGTGTAAAGTCTTTGAACCAAAGTAATAAAAATGGACCGACAATGTGTGTTAGTTTCAATACACATGCTAGTTCAGGGCTGAAAGACAAGCAGGCTAGGGCCGAGTTCAGCCAGACCGAGCAAAACAAAAACTTCCACTAGAGTGGTCTATGTGCTTCATGTTAAACCAAATCAGATAGTTTGTGAATGTTAGGAAAACGTTTGTTGGCTGCTCTCAGGGTGCATATAGGTCACTCTTGACAGTCAGCCAAGATGTCTGCACGTGTCAAAAGACAGCGTTGCGGACATTAAACAGTACAATTGCACGCAAGTAAATCTTGATGTAAATTTGTAAAAAAAATATAAAAAAATAGTTGTTTGCATCAGTGAATACTTAATTGCTGTTTCGTTTGTTTATTTCCTTTGTCTTTGTTAATTTCACACCCATGCATATTGCGATCGCGGGGAAATAAACAAGCAGTGTTTATACAAATTGTGGTTAAACATTCACTGAATTTACAATAGTAGTATACAGTAATCATGGCATTTGTTAGATAAAATAATATATAAATTTGTAGACTGGGGTGACATCTCAAAAGTTAGCTAGATTTTAAAAAGGCCGTAAATTTCAATTCATTATCTCTTTAATAAAAAATTAAAAAACTAACATAAAGGGAATAGTTGTAATAATGTGAAACAAGCATTCTTAGATTATGTATTTTACAAGCTAAAATCAACTAGCATTTAACACAACGTGGAAATCAACAACAGTGCTCAATAACATGGCACAAATTACGAAATTGTTGGGGTGGGGAATTGATGGGTTACTTTAAAAAAATTTTTAAAAAGAAGTTCAAACCAACATAAAGATTGCTATTTTAAAGAAATAATGAGCTCTGTTTATAAAAAAAAGAAAAGAAAAAGGGTATGGCTCTCAAATTTTTATTTGGAAAAAAACCCCAATAAATAAAAGTTAAATAACACCTCCATAAATATCTACCTACCCCCATATTTCTGTATGTTTGTTGTTTAATGTCATAGACCTTAGAAGTTGGGGTGGGTGGTTGCAGGGGGCACTGACTTTCAACTCTGCATATCCCCCACCCTGAAATAGCAAAGTAATATATTAACTGCCCCTACCCCCATTGCTGTCTTTGATTTTGATCAGAGAATATGGTTTTGTTATTCAGATTTATTCCAGTTTGTACATAATTAGCTGAAAAAGATGCATTTTTATATTCCTATATAAATACTCATACAGTACTGCGTAAAACAATTTTGGCTAAAGCATTTTCAATATGGCTAATAAAAATTCCATTTGGCTACTTTTTTGGATACAGGTATATTTTATCTAGGGTGATCCCTGCATTGTACTCTTAAGATCAAGTTTGACTTGCATGGTAATTTTCTAATTTTCACAGAGTTATGGCCCTTGAACTTAGGACATACCAAAACATTGGGGCGAGGTAGGGGACATCTATTACTTCAGCAGAACAAAACAAACTTGTTGAATTCAGAGATCTTATGTTTATATATTTCTTTTCCAGGTGGTGGTTTGAGTACAGCTGGCGTAATAGTAATTGTGTCAGTCTTGAGTGTGGTTGTGGCATTTAGTGTTGGTGTAGCTGTTTGGTACTTCTGTAACAAAAAGAAGCAACGAAAAATGCCTGGTTAGTTGTAATAATAGACAACTATTTTTCTTGGCATGACCTACTAAAGGCAGAGGCATACAGATTACCTTCTTCTTCAGCTAATGCTTATTACTACCATGAATTGTTTTCAGACATTTCAAACTGCTAGCGTTGGATAAAAATAAGCTGTTATTTTGTTCTCATATATGGCTGTAGTGTCATAATTTGGTTATAAATACTGGAAACAATCGGGATATAACAGTTATATAGCTGGCTGAATAGAGTGTACTGAAAACCAAAAGAAATGCAAAATATAATTTTAAGCTGTAATATTAAATTTTCATTTTTTAAGAAGTGATTGGGCTATTTCTCATTCTAGCCAGTGCACCACGACTGGTATGTTCTATCCATGGTATGTGCTATCCTCTGGGATGGTGCATATAAAAGATCCCTTGCTACTAATGGAAAAATGTAGCGGGTTTCATCTCTAAGACTATATGTTAAAATTACCAAATGTTTGACATCCAATAATTGATGATTAATAAATCAATGTACTCTAGTGGTGTCGTTGAACAAAACAAACTTCTTTTTTTAAACTTGGCCCGTAACTTGTTATGACTAGTAGGCCTATATTATGTGTGGTGATAAGTCTATTTAGCATACTGTTTTGAAAACTGTCAAATGCCCATGAACAAACGATCACCCAGTGCTGTCTATACACAGTTTCTTAAATCAGAAGACGCAGATCTTGTTTCGTCCTTATGACAATAAACTTACATTAGGGAATAATAATTTGTATTGTTATGTATCTCTTTGCTTGTTGTTATTTTGCAAATATGTCAAACATAGCGCTGTTTAAATTATTTTTATGAAAATTGTGTTTTCGTGTGCTTTAAACTATTTTTTTGAAAAGGGTGTTTGCGCGCTTAAAAATGAAAATACCAGAAAATTACGGAAAAAATATTTCCATTAGGTTGGTCGCCCTCTGTGAGTGGTCGTTTTTGCTCCAACGTAGCCTGCTAGTATGCATTTTTACTTGGATTTTTTTAAGAGAGAAAAATACTATAACCGCATTTCATTCTGTTAATGCAAATTGAAATATATATTTAGTTAAATAGTTTATTATATTATCACGTCCCTTTGTCCCAAACTAGATTACCGGACGCAACGAAAATGAATCAAAATGGCTGCAGGAATAATCACGGTTTTTTTCATCAACTCTTAAAATTACGTGTTTTTCATTTCTTAAAGTGTCAGTATGTGTTGGTGGTCCGTGAATGCATCTTTCCAACACATAAGGCTCAGTATTAAGACCACCCTGCTATTGCGGATTATGACCATTTAAGTCAGTCCCATTGGTTGTTTTTAGTGCATTCGACCCCGTCAAAGTGACCATATTATGATAGCAAATTTTTCCGCATTTTTTGTTTACATAAGTGTTGAAAAGATACGCATCTAATGGTTTCTTTGTTCTCTCAGATTGTTAACAAATGGCAGGTAGGACAGTCAAAGAGTAATCATGTTAGTTTAGTCTGTGGAACATGTCCAAATAAAAAAAAGTATACCAATACTTTCAGTTTCCGAAAAACATTGTCATCTAGTTAATATTAATGAGCGAATATAATGCGCTGATTGGTTGTTTTTATACTGCAGTCAATCGAGTAACCCACAAGACTGCACACATTCCGATTACAGTGACATGCTAATTAAACACACTGACCGTACAAATTATGTAACTTATTAAGCAGAGCATCATTGCAATTACTTTTAATGCCCAGCCCAGAACGTTGATTACTCTGAAGTCGTCTCGACAAGTGTATATTATTGTTTAGTTGAAGATACACATTCACCTTCATCCCAATATGACAGGATTGAGCTAATTGATAATTGGAATATTGCTCCATCATGATGACCAATTAATCCAATAGGTAACAAAATAAGTGTTATTTAGAGAGGTGATATTTACAAAGTGAGTTTGTGTGTTTTGAGCGAGTTATGTCAAAGCGATAAAAATCAAACTTTAATGTCTTAGTAATACTATCACTATTTCAATATCATTTTATACGCAACATCATTATTAAAAATGAGGACTCCAAAGGAAGGGAAAACATGCGCAAACTGACTTTGAAGCAAAAAGTTAACTTAATAAACGAGAGTGCAGGAAAAAGTCAACGCAAGCTTGCAGAGACCTTTGGTATTGATAAAACACATACCGGTACAGAAATGTTAGACGAACAAAATAAAGAAAACGGTTATGTGTACGTTCTTCAATAGGACTGAACACTTTCATATTGGAATGGTTCCAACTAATATTCAGTGTTCATAAATTCATATTGACATAGTTCTTAATTCTATTTTAGTGCACATTCAGTGGATTCTATTGTGTTATGTAAACAATTCAAATAAATAATATTTGCAATCTATTTCTTATGTTATAATTGTATGTAATTTGGAATCAAATTAAAATGATTGTGACCCACTAATATGATCACCCCACTAATAACGCCAAGTCCCATGGTTGGTCTTAATAGTGAGATTTACTGTATCTTGTTTTTAGTCATTATCACAATTGGATCCCTTTTTTTTCAGAATCTGTGTCAACATCAGTATCCACCTCCACCTCCAGTCTTGAGAGGAAAACTTCACCTGAGGAGGAAGTCTGTAAACCTCTTCTCCTGGGAGGAAATAATGAGAGACAGGAAGCTTTCTCCGAGCTGATCAGCGAACAGAGAGAACAGGCAGAACTTAACCATGGAGGTGTGGCTTTGCCTCTACAAGGGGGTATGCCTCAACAGATGGCTCCGCCCACACAAGGAGGTCTGACTCCACATATGGCTCCACATAAACAAGGAAGTCTACCTCCAAAGATGGCTCCGCCTCCCATACCCAGTGACCCACCTCCATCCTATCGCACAGTGGAGAATTCGACTCTGAATTTGACTAGTGGTGCTGATTATCATGATGATCTTGGTGCTGGAATGTCAGCCTCTGCAGGTACACTTCTTAGTGAAAACATTGTTCAAGATTTCTCAACATATATATTCATTAATTTGTTTGAATCGCAAATCCAGTTTAATACAAAACTTCAGCAAGCTGTAAGCCAGTATTAAGATATGTCAATGCACTTTATTTTTAATGCTTATTTATTATAAGTTGTTATATGATTATTTTCCATTTTAACCCCATTGCACATGATATCCTGTTTGGCAACACTAGAGTGTTTTTCACTTATTCTCTGTACCAAGTTTACAATTACCATATTGCAAATATTTATTCTATTGTTTGTTGATGCACATTTGACATAACATTAAGTTCTAAACCCATACCATCTCTTATAAGAGGTTTTGCAAAAAACACATCATGGGAATAAAACAAATTACCCTCAAATTATATATATTTAAGCTAATTTCTAGTACAGGGATGAAGACAAAAAATGGAAGGGCCAAGGTATCCAGGTTCACCTGAAGTAATTGTTAATGCAGTATGCAGAGACTAAAGGCAGAATTGTGGGTGCTGCACTTTTCCATCAGATGCCTTCATCCCTGTATTAAAAAAGGAAATTTATTCTATGCAATTTGATGGAAATTTGTAAAGGAACCATTTTATATACACTGAAATGTTTCATAAGTTGGTGTGGATTTAAAATGTAATAATATTTGTTATTAAGTTCTATGCCCATTCATTGGTTCCCTTTTCACACAAACGTATTATATTTATCATTGACGCCCAATAGCCAGTGTTTTTCCCATGTGCTGGGATGCTATTAAAAAGTTAGTTTTTTTGTACGTACATGATGTATATTCATTCCTGTGTTTTTTTTGTCTTTTATTTGTTCATTTGTTATTCAGTTAATAATTTAGTGCATGCATACTGAATACATAATATTAGCACCGGGCCTAAGGCTTTGTTGTATGCTCGGAATCCCAGTATTAAATTATAACTGTCATTTATCACTGTTCTTTTCTGCAGCTGATCCCGACGAGACAGAGCTTAAACAACCAGTCTTCTCACCTCCATCAGCTGGTAAATATCTCTTTCAATGAACGGGAAAACCCCCAGTTTAAAGTCATTCAACACCCATCCTGTAACACCATTCAGGCCCACACAACTAGTGGGGAGTGTCTAGCCTCTAGCCCTATTTTTACCTTTATTTACAGTGGAACCTCGTTAGTCCGGACTCCAGTATTCCGGAATCCTCGCCTTACGGACGTTTTTTTTGCAAAACGAAACAACCACTCAGTAAAGTTATTCATTAATCCAGATATTCAGCTTCTGGAACCGGACGGCGATAATTCTGAACCAAATGTAAAAAGTAAAGGCAAATTGCTTCGTTTGACCGGTCGCCGCTGATTGAACATAAAAGTAATCCGCCAATTAACATTCAAGGAATCAACAGAGATAAAATGGCTGCACGGGGTTTCACACCGCAGTTTATTTAACCATTCATCTGTGTTTATTTAGTGTCAGTCGGATAGAGCACAAGTGTTCACAAGTGTTTGTTGTTTTTTTAGATATAATTTCTTTGATCTATGTCCAGACTGGCTGTTTTATTTTATGAAAAAATAAATAAAAAATATTTTTAAAAGTAGGTAACTCTTGATCATACCCTACACTACCCCATGACCTCGTTTTGTAACTACCCTCCTAACTTACCTGTATGATTTATTACTGAATACTGGTCATAATTGTTTTGGTGTCCAACTTAAGAGTATTGTCAGTCACCCAAAATAAAGACAAAGGGAACGTCTTTATATGTTATTGCTATCAAAACACCAGCATGCAACTCTTTCACAAGTGGAACAATGCTCATTCAGTTTCACACTGGTTTTGAGAGTTGTATTTCTGTGCTAGGGGCAGAGGGATGTATCATGTTGGCGTTTATATTATATCAGTAGATATAGCAGAAATGAATTATAATTTCGCCATTTAATATGTTTGAAATATAATCTGCCAACATAGAAACTTTAAACTAATAATGATTGCATATAAGTGAGAAATAATATGCATTCCTCAACAACGTACCCACTTCGTGGAAATGAACTCAACCATGTGGCCTAGATTTACAACATTAACCGGTATGACAAAACACGACTAATAAAATTTAAAACTTGTCGCTAGTAATCAAACATTTAGTATCAACAATGCAACATGTCTTAAACAGTATTTCATTTTATTTAATCGCATTTTCTAACTTTAAGACAAGCACCTGGCAGTACACTACTGAATAGTAGACTGGCCTCATGGACATGCAAATAGCGCTTATTTACACCACGAGGCGGATCAAGAAAAGAAAACTGGTTGAAGAAATGTTTGGTTCTAAAAATCGTATTTTGCATTTAATCTTTCGCAAATTTTTTTGCCAAACCGAAAGTTCTTTAGCAATTTTTTTTTTGGTCAAACCCCCCCCCTCCCCCCCCCCCCCCCCAAAGAAAACGTCATGAAATTACTGCCCATGAAATCGTGTGGTCGCAAAGTTATTCTTATCATTGACAATGTGGCCAGCCACGCTTGTGGGAATGTGGCATTGGGTAATGTTAAAGTCCATTTTCTACCACCGAATACCACAGCTCACATATGGGGGAATTATTCGAGCATTCAAGGCACACTACCGACGGTATTTAGTGAAGCCGTTTCTCAAATGTTTCGTTTTTATTTTGTTTGTGAATCAAGGGAGGTTACTCACCATGTACATTTCAGTAATCCGGAAATTCATTAATCCGGACGTTTTTTTTAATAACCATACTGTCCGGACTAACGAGGTTCCACTGTATATAGAAAATTATACATTTTCGCCCGGCTGGTTCATACGGGCCTGCTGTTGCAGTTTACTGATGCAAAACACAAAACGGCTGCTGATGTAGTAGAGAATACTACATCAGCAGCCGTTAGATACCATTTATCTTGCAAGTTGTTTTAAAATGTATCTAAAGAGCAAAATCGAGTTTGATACGCTTTTAAACAACAAGTTGTAAGATAAATGGTATCTAACAGACACAAATGTAGTATTCTATTTCTTCAGAGAACAGTTTTAAAATAAATTTAAACGCCTTTTCCAACTAAAACCTAAGTACGGCCCTCATGTTTAAAGTTAACTTATGCATCACAAACAAGTCATTTTCAGGTTAACTTGTGCTTCATATCTAGTAATTGATTTCTACTGTGCTTTAGCATTGGTGACCTGGTCATCATCTAGGTGCAGCCAATCATATATCTGTAAAATGTTATCGCACATATATGTGTTAACAAGTATGTGTTATCAAAAATAATGAATGATGTTCAACAGTTGTGTAAGAAAATCCATTTCCATCAAAACGGAGCCGATGAATTGACATGTAACTAATGAATCATGCTAAGACTTGGGTAAATACACATTATTAAGTTCTAAAGTCATACCTACTAGCGTAACATTTTTTTAAAAACAAATCTTAGTGTAAATAATAATAAAAAAATTCTTCACAAATTACTATGAAATTGCATAAGTTAAATCTTCGTTTTTTGACACAGTGATGAAGGCAACTGATGGAACAACAGGTAAAGCAATTGCACATGCAGTTCTACTTTAGTCTCTGTGTTATCAATTACTAGCAATAATTCATTTTGTAGTCACCCTTGTATTTATAATGAGATTTAATCTATTCAATTGGATGGTTAGTTTTTAAGAAACTTTTTATATGGGTTTTAGCATTATCTAGTGTTATAGTTATATGCCAATTCATCGGTTCCCTTTTGATGCAAATGGACTACCGGTGTATATTGTTTAATAATCTACTTTTGCTATCTACTAAATACAGTAGCTGTTTTGATGCAACATACAATATCTTGTCACCATTCTGTGTTGCATGCAATTTATGATGTGAGTCATTAGAAACATGTTTTCCATCTGACTGTCCGACCACATAAAGATTTGATCAAAATCGGATATGAAGTCAGGCAAGCCTTTATCTATGTAGTCCATTATACACTAAGGTCTTAATTAAACGGTGAATACCACCAAATCAAATCCAATAGACGACGATAGTAACATATGCCTAAAACTCCTACCTGCAACACATCAATTGACATATACACCACAGATACTACCACCCCTCTACCTTAAAATAAATTGGAAAAAATTGGGGGTTAAACTGCTCATTTCAGAGATAACGAATAGCGCACAACATTCGAATACTTTTTTTTTTTACAGGTACCCCATACATGTTTCATGCACATGGCTACTTGACACAGTGATACTAGATGAAATAAAATTGCATACATTTTTGCCCAGATGAAACTAATTTTTTTTTACAAAAACACTCACATTTATCACCAATGACAGGACTTGTAGTATTAACTGCTCTATCAAAAGTTGAGTGCACCTTGAACTTTGACCCAGCTGGAAGTTACCTGGTTTCGTACTACCTATAAGCAATCATTCAGCTTTCAAAATGAGTGTATGTTTCAGGTGTGCGGTCTAACCAGGGACTTGGAGCAAGAGTAGGGGAGGAATTTGCTTGTGGACCAAGTGAAACAGTTGACTATGGTAAGAATTATAGAATAGTGGCCACTCCTAGTTTTGACTCGCCTTGTTAGACTTTGCATTTATATTGAGTTTTCACATCTAATTCTAGAAAATGTGAGTACAGTATTAAGTTTTCAGTTTAGTTCACAAGTGAAAAATTGGATCCACATACACACCACCACCATCACCATCATCATATACTGTATTTCTTATATTATGATTCCTCTAATATTTTAACTGGGAATTTTTCAATGTCAAAATACTTTTAAAAATATGACCACAGACAAATTTATTGAATCTGCAAATGAAATTGTTTTGACCACCCTGCTATTAGTACTTCTTTTTCATAATGTTTTTGTTTCGTTTCATTTTGTTTAAAGTGATGAGATTGTGGCAAATAGATTTCACCTCTTCCATAAAATTGATAAATGCTAAGCCTTGACACATGAACAAATAAATGGAGATATAGTGGGATCACAGTGTGAGGGTGGACAAGAGAAAGAGACAGTGAGTGAGTGAATGAGTAAGAGTACCATATGTACATGGTATTACAGACCTGTAACTAGGATTTTGAGATGTGAGGGTGGTTTACAGCATCTGTGCTTGCTTGCAGACTCGCATATTGGAGTTTCCAGTAACAAATTAAATTACAATTAAAATACATGACGGCTCAAGCGAAGGGTTTAAAACCCTTCCCCCCCCCCCCCCCCCTTCCTGGATCAGCCATTCATAGGCGTATGGGCTTCCATTTTTATAAGGAGGCTGATTTTTGCCCAAATTAAATAAACATCTCCAATCTGGATAACAGTTATATAGGGTTGCATACGAATCACTATGCCTTTTTACATGGATTACAACTAATATTGTAGTTAGAATGGTGGAAATACATGGAGAAACTGTTTCAGGCTAGATCATTTTGCCCAAATATCTCTATTGTTTTTGCCCAAATTGAGGATATCCCCATCACCAAGGGGGCAGTTGCCCCCCCCCCCCCCCCCCCCCCCCCCCCACACACACCTGCCCCCCTGCCTCATACAATTATGCAGCTACTATTTATAACAAACAATTTCGGCAGGTTTTCACTTTAAAAATTACAGATTTGCCCTGTTGGATTCTGATTCTGTTTTATGTTTTATGTGTAAATTGATACATTTATTTGTATAGGCATTGGATGATGACAACAACTGGTGGGGACAGTGGGTCAGCTGTATATTAATTTGAAGTCTCAATGGGGGATGCATTATCTTCAGCATTGGTGGGGAGACTCGGAACCCCTTTTCCCCTCTTTATCCAACACATACATCATAGGCCCACATTCTGATTAACCAGCACCATAAAGACAAAAAAAAAGACAAAAACTTTTGTTTTCTAAGACAATTGATTGGTGGTCATGAGTGGTAGGAGTGATCGCAATGAATGATTTTATTTGCACCAATCTCTAAGAACGAAATGCTTTTTGCAAGCAGCCATCTATATTGCAACCAATTTGGTTGTATATGCGATCATTTCTTTCGATTGGCGACCTGGACATTTTATACGGTCAGTCACCATCAAAGTTGGATATATAGACAGATCATCAAGGGCCATACAAGGGGGCAATTCGGGCAATATAGTCTATATACCACTAAACTTAGCATTGAACTTGTTTCAAAAAGGAGCTATTCAGCTGGTGAGTTGTCATTCGGGGACTATTACTGTTACTTCCTTCATTATCTAATCCTTTGCTTGTTATCTTATTCTTTTGTCAAACAGCTGACGCAGATACATGTTCAACACTGCTTGCAGTCTTGCACGAAACACAAAACCAGGTCACTTACAATAAATTAAAATACCTTTTGGATGTTAATTCAAAAGAAGTTAAAGCAACGTCAATTGATGGAGCTGCTGAGGAAATATTGGGCTATAGTAAAGAATACACTGATTGGATTGTGTAAGTTTAACATAAAACTTTGTCAGTTTGTTGATGCATGTGTGATATTTAGTTAATACTCGGTGCATGTTTGTTTTCTGGATGCATAGTATTATGAAAGACTGTTGATGTGTTCTGAATACATAGCATGATATACTCTGTATGTGTGTGCATGTCTGTTTTATTGATGTGTTCTGAATACCTAATAATCTTAATAGGCTGTGCTAGTAGAATCAAATATGCAGAAATTATCTTACTTTAATTTTAGTCTGGTGATACTACAATATACAAGGCTTTGTTTTGTTTTAGTTATTTTGTGGTAGTTTGGCGGTATTTCAGATATGGCCTTGTCATATTCAAACTCTAAACTTACTGTGTGTATTGAGGACGGCTGCTCTAAATTGCAGTGTTATGTTTGCTGTACATTAACCAGGGTATGACAAAAAAAATTAAAAGTCACTAGCCACAGGGCTAGTGGGTGTGTAAATTCCACTAGCCCACCAAAATAAAGCACTAGCCCAAATTTCTGATCAATTACAACAAACTTTATATAAGGCTGAAAAACAATGTTTCCGGGAACTCGACCCTTATAGGACCTGGTTTTCTCTGTTTATTTATGTACATGAGTATAATTTTTTTTTCTATTTTATTTTTTTACTATTAGCATTAGTATTAGTATTATTTGGTGAAAATTTATCTCAATCTGTAGAGTTGAATGAAGTTTCAGAAATAAGTTAAGTGGTTTTTTAAACTGCGTGTCCTACCCTATTTTGTCACATTTGATCCTAAACAATTGTCTAATTTTTGCTTTCCCCCCCCCCACCATACCCACCCCTCATCTGGAGGGGGTAAGTAATTTAAACAACTCCTCTAACCACCCCAAACAAAAAAATGAAATGCACAATACAATGTTGCATGATAATGCATGGTATTTTTTTCAGTGTATTCGGTAGTGAATTGTCACCAGGAACGGTTATGTCAGTTGCTCAAATAGCCTGTAGGGCAATATATCCTATGTCAGACAGATGTCAACAAATATATTAGCAAGATTTAACTTGTTAATTGATAGACAAAAAAAGTATTATATTGTACAGGTGTGAAACGTTAAACAAACTGCTACGCACATTAAACACATCAAGCCAGCTCTGTTATTGCCACTGAGGTAAAAAGAGTTTCCTTATCACTCACTGAGTGGGAGACATTATTAAGAATGCTTTGTCTCGATGGATTGCAGCAACCATCAAACTGGCGTAGGATCGTGTGCTTCAGAACTTCTGCATTAGGCCTCATAAGATTCATGCTCTCTCTGATTCTCTTAATTTCCATGAATCTTTCGACATCATCAAGGTCATGAATGCTGCATTGTGAAAAGGTTGTTATACATTTGACTGGTTCTACTTAAGATATAAGGCTGTTGGGCATGAAGGTACCCACAGGATACAATCTGTTATTGCTGGCTGGTAAGCGGTTTTGGTAACTTCCCACCTGCCCTCAGGGAGGTCTTCCATTGGTTTAGTCATTTCAGACCTTAAAACCGAGGATCAGATTGGTAGCTATTTGCAAATATACGCTTACATATCTGGTAAGGGGGGTCATTTCCGCTATGGAGGATCTAGCTCATGCTGAATAGCATATTTGGTTGTGTTAGCACTAGGTAAATATGAAAAATAATGATAGAATGTGTGCATGTCTGTTTCTTTCATGTTCTGAATACATAACATGATAGACTGCATGTTTGTTTCGTAATATCTTCTGAATACATAACATTATGATAGACTGTGTGCATGTTTGTTTTGTAATATCTTCTGAATACATAACATTATGATAGACTGTGTGCATGTTTGTTTTGTAATATTTTTTGAATATATAACATGATAGACTGTGTGCATGTTTGTTTCGTAATATCTTCTGAATACATAACATTATAATAGACTGTGTTCATGTTTGTTTTGTATTATCTTCTGAATACATAACATTATAATAGACTGTGTTCATGTTTGTTTTGTATTATCTTCTGAATACATAACATTATAATAGACTGTGTTCATGTTTGTTTTGTATTATCTTCTGAATACATAACATTATGATAGACTGCATGTTTTTTTCGTAATATGTTCTGAATACATAACATTATAATAGACTGTGTGCATGTTTGTTTTCTTGATGTTTTCTTAGAGGGGATGATTTTCCATTTCACATTTTGGCAAATTCCTTTTTTTTTTACTGCTTTTTTCTCACCTTTACAGTGGATTGCAGAATGTTAATACCATATTAATTTACATGCTAAGGGGAGCTAAAAATTACTCTTCTTGAGCTAGTCTCTCAGGAGAGTGATGGAGAGTGAGAGTGATAGCTCCCCTTGAACGATGGGGTCTGAATTCAACCATATAGTATGAATTAATGCATGTTATGATTTAGTTCAGGGCTCAAAACAGCAGCCTGCAAAAAGCAAAAAAAAGACAATATTTTTATAACTAGTAGGTGAAATAAAAATTTACCTGCTAAAATTACTAAAAAAAATCACAGGTAATTTTTCAGGAGACAGATGTATGTACGATCGTCTCATCTTCCAGTTAGCTAAGGTTGTGTTATATTTTAAATTTTATAATGCTCTAAGATACATCTGAGAGGTCCTAATTCTCCACACACCCCATGCTACTTCCAGCAGGCCATATTTTACTTCGTATTTCGAGGCCTGTAGGTCTGTTTACGAATGACCCAAGAGTAAAATAAAAGACATCAAAATACACAGTACTATCAGAAATCAACACTTATGTAATCAGCACTAAAATCAAATGCATAGCCTATATTATTGAAGTTAAAATCATTCCACGATTTGTTTGTAAATGTTCCATGTCTACAGCAAATAATTGTAATGTACAAGAACAAATTTAGGCCATTGTTTCGGCTTACAAAACTGTTACAAATTAGTTTTAAAGGTGCAGACCCTAAATTCAGCCCGTGAAAATGGACACTAATTTTAATTAATATACAAACCTGTAGCACATCTGGATAAGGTTATAACAGAGAGAAGCTAAAGTCTGTGATGTTTAAATGGGGAAATACCATCCAAAAATAGACTAGAGCTTATCTCGATAACCATTATTTCTCCAACGAACATGCATTTTTAAGAATTATGAAAAATGCATTTTGGGGTATTACAAAAACTTGGATAACCTAAAACCACTTCATGTGTATGAAAATGAATATTCTAAATAATAAAATGTAAGTACTCCTAATTTAGATGATAAAAAATTGCTCCAAAATTAAAAGTAGGATCTGTCACATTAAATAATAGTAAATACATGCCAGCATATTATAATAAATGTTTATAACTGTGTTTGAGCATGAAATAGAAATTTTATTTTAAAAAGAAATAATAGCAAAAACAATAAAAATCTGCAAAAAAAAATCCATAATTTCATTTGTTTTTCTGTGATAGTGGAAAATCATCCTCTCAGTTATCTGAATGCATAGCATAATGTTAGACTGTGTACATGTCCGTTTTATTGTGTTCTAAATACATAACATGATAGCCTGTATGCGTGTTGATTTTATTAAAAAAAAATTAAAATAAAGAGTAGACTGGGTGCATGTCAGTTTTATTGACGTTTTGATTGCATGTAGGTACAGTGATATTGATTATTTTAAAACCTTTTTTTTTTCAGTGATCGATGCCAAGGTTTGAGGAATACACCATATACATTGTTTATTGAACTCATGATCCAGGCAGATAAAAAACTAGGTCATCTTGTAATGTATTTTTCGAAGATGAGAAGTAAGAGAGTAGATGTTTTGAGGGAGATAACCAAAATTCATCCTGAGTGTAGTTTTTGTACTCAGTATTACAAAAAGCACCATCTAGTGTAGAAACTTGTAATAGTAATAATAAAATCTCTTCATGTATTTTGTTAGGTTTAAATTGTTTTGGAGTTGAATTTGCAGATAAACAAAATGACTAATGTCCAGCACAGTGAGCCCTGTGTTAAGCAGCCTCTAACAAACTACATGATGGAATTTAATCTGGTTTTCTTCAGGCCTCTGATAATTGAACATTTGCATAAGCCATTTATGGGTTACGCAAAAACTAAATTCAGGAAACCCATTTCGTTTTTACATAACCCATCATATCATGTAAATGATATTGTAAATTCAATGCGCAAACGAAAAATGGGTTACGCAAACTATACTTACACGAGCTACGCATGAACAAAACTCACTCTCGCAATTTTCAGACACGTTGTTTAACGACACCACTAAAGCACATGGATTAATTAATCATTGGCTATTAAATTCTTCTGCTTTCTTATGTAACAAATATATAACAAATATATTAGACCTTTGTTAGATACACACTAGCCGATGTATATTTTTGTGCTGGGGTGTCATTAAACATTCATTCGTTCGATCGTTTGTTCATTCCCAGGGCTAGCTCTGGCACTCGCCAAATTCGCCAATTGTAAATTTCAAAAACAATTGGCGAATTTTATTTTAATTTGGCAAAATAATTTTATGTAATAATTTATATTTTGTCACAATATAACTGGGTTTTTGTAATTATTGAAGTTTAATAGATAATTTGGTGAAATAATTTTATGTAATAATTGATATTTTGTCACAATATTACTGGGTTTTTGTAATTATTGAAGTTTTATAGATAATTTGGTGAAATAATTTGATGTAATAATTGATATTTTGTCACAATATAACTAGGTTTTTGTAATTATTGAAGTTTAATAGATAATTTGGTGAAATTTTCTGCTGCCCCAGAGCTTGCCCTGATTCCAGTATATCAGCTTACTGCTTAACTTTGCAGACAATGAAATTACATTTGATTTGTTTTAATTGCGTAATATAATGGTCGTTTTAATCAGGCACTAATCTACAATTCAAACTGTAGAAGTGACTCCTTAGTTCCCTAGACAAAAGAGAAAAGTTTAAATTTTAAAAAAGCAAGATAAACATTTAGTGGCAAATTTTGTAATGTTTTGTCATTTTCCACATTAATTCGGAAAGGTTCCAAATTATATATTTGTTTTTTCAATGGTAATATTTTGTTATCAAATACTACTTTTCCAGTAAAAACATTTTTAAGCCAGACAATTGAGTTTTTTCATTAAAATGTGATACACATGTAATATTAAGTAACTGATAATTAATTTGTTATGCTAAAATGAAAGTAATAAATTTAATATTTTCTGGCATTACTAAAATTAATCTGGCCAAGAATTAAATATTGCTTGACTGGACACTACAAATGGGGTAATGTGTTAACATACATTTTGGTGCCAAAGTGAAACGTTTTTTGTTTTTTTGTTTTGTTAGTGTTACAAATTTATTTAGATATTTTTTTATTAGTGTTTGCTGTAAACTATTTTAGCTTATTTATTCTTGCTTAAATTCTTATTATTCATTGGTTATTTAAAAAAAAAAAAAAAATTATAATTATCTAGATGAATATTAGCTAACAATATAAATAAATAAATAGAACAAAAAAAATGTCTTTGTAACAGTTAAAAATAAAAATACCATATGGCAGAAATGTCAATTAAATCACTGTTTAAAATTTAAAATTTCTTTTACGTCCAAAAATAAAATGTCATTGCTGTAAATATATACAGTTGCTATAAATATATACAGTTAAACTTCAATAACTTGATCTTGAAGGGAACAAGGAAATAGATCGAGTTCAAATTTGAAACTGCATTGCAGCTGGAGAATTTCATTTGATATTGTAAGAAGCTCAAAAAACTATGTATCCCCAGTTGAAAAGTGAATTAATATATAACTGTTACCCCACCCTATGCCAAACCCCATCTCACCCCAACCCAGCTAATCTTTGACGCCTGTGGTACATTCATTTTGCGTATATTTTAAAAGTAAGTAAATAACAAAACAAAAAAGGTAACGGTAACCCAGATTAATTTGAAATACATATGCTTGAGCATATAGGCTACATGTATTTATTGACAGAAAAAAAGGAAAAAAAGAAGGCATTTAAAAACATACATAAATAACAGAAAGTAAATGATATAATGAATGTTGATGCATTTTGCAGATCTATGTCAAAACATTGCAGAATGTAACCAACAAATAAAACACTAGTAATGGTACATTTGTGTTTTGAGAAATTATTTTTGCTTTACATGTCTACTTTCTTTCTCCAATCTGGCTGCCCTCCCCACAAAAAATTCTGGGCCCTACACTAGATTGCTTGGATGAGAAGAAAGCAGAACTATCTAAAATCAATCTAGCTATCCCCCATTAGCGGGTCCTTCCCTAGATTGCTTGATCAGTGATATATCAGTTTTTAACATAACTAAATGACTAGTAAACATAAACTAATACATAAATAGCAAAGCTAAAGTTTGACATGATTCATGCCTTTGAGAGCAAAAATAAACAGCACTTAGTCTAACAATTTGAAGTTAACCCAGACTATGTCTGTAATTATGTATTACGTAGCAAGGCCCTCCACCATGTACGAACACAGACAACCAAACACAGGATCATTTCGTTCCGCTTAGTCAGCAATCTCTGATCACCGTAATCCTCGACAGCCAAGATCACCCTTCACTTGATTGACATGATTGACAATTCATTTATCTTAAAAATACTATCGGCAATGACAGTTTAATCAATCCACACACTTTGAGTTTTAGAGTTGCATAATCTATTGAATCTTTATGGCAGACCAAAGAATTAGGTTGAAAGATTGAGTTGTTTGAGTTTTCAAAGGCTGTTATTACTAGTTTGTATAGCAATTCGACCAGGACTGTCGCTTCAGTTCAAGAGATCGAAGTTTTCAAGAGATCGAAGGTTAATTATTGATGTTTGACTGTATATCCTGTTATAATATAAAGTATATAACTTTGTTAAATATGTAATAATTTATTTCTAAAATATTTATCTAAAACAGAAAAATATTATTTATTTATTTATTACTGAAAGATTTATAATAAATATTGAATATGTATATAAAGACTAGGCATGGTGGAAGCAAGTAGACATTGTGGGGGCTGACAGATCGAGGGCACAAAGCAAAGTTTCTAGGGCGGTTGGGGGGTATGCTCTCTTGTAAACTTTTGTAAACTAGATGTCCTGAAATGCAATTTCCTGCATTGTACAAGTAAAATTCATCTCTGCCTTAAGATTTACTACCTGCCTAAAGACTTTCAGTTAACCACCACTACAACGGAAATGTTTGTCCCTTACAACTTTGCTAGACGTTTTCATTTGAGAGTTTCCCATGTGTTAATGGTACTGGTGATTGACGGGATAATGGCTTATATATAGATCACTGTATAAGATAATATTTTCAAAACAGAACATTCCTACCTTCTTTTTTTTGTACTTAATGTGTAAATGTTATGATGACTTGATGAAGTCTGCCTGAATGTATTTGTTAAAAAAAAAATTCATTGGTTTGTATGAAAATCATAATTTTAATAGACAGTTCCTTCTAGTTGTTGTATTAGATATTCTAATAAAATGGTTATTACTCTGTTAATATTATTTTGTTTACTTTGTAAACATATGATCTGCAGGCAGGTCTGTTTATTCGTAGAATAGAATACTGTATAGTTTTTAATCCAACTCATTTTTTAATATATTACATTCTTTTTTCGCTTCATTTTTAACTCCTATTGCACTGAAATAATCATTCAACTGAACTTTTGTTCAGTAAAAGTCCAAAAGCAAATATGTTACAATTTTCTAGATACATTGTTACGTTCGATTCATTCAGGTAAGGCTTACCTATGCTGAGTGTGCATCTTAAGGTTTCACACCACTATTAATCATTCCATGCAGTTCAGAATATATACTGTAAAAAATACAACACTATTGTGAGAGTCATGTGACTACTAATTTTTTGGTGTGCTCTCAACTGACAAGTACTGTGTAAAAAATCAACATGGGTCAATCACAAAATTTTCCAGTCGGCCAACTTCATGTCAGAATACTGCTCCGTGTTGCACTATATCACTTGCACAGTTGTTATCAGTTAGTACTACATATAACAAGTAACTTCAAACCAGTGGGTTATTTAAATACTACAGAGGTCAACCTACGTGTAATCATCAAAGAAAGATTTCAAAAGGCACATCAGAATTTTGTAGTATTTGTTTTATGAGGAACTGTTTCCTAAACTGGACTATATTAAGCTGCTACAGCAAGTAACAACGCGATAGTGGTGTGTTGCTTTAAGTCGATAAATATAAAACTTAGCAGTAGCCAGTTGAAAATTTTGCATTGAATAATGGATTAATTGCAATATCTACTTTATATTTAGCTGAGACTCTTAAATTAATTTGTCCATTTGTCCATTTTCCTCACAATTTCTTTAAACCTTGGAAGAAGTCTGTAATATACACATGAAATATCAAGTTTTATGTTCTTTTTAACTGTTGTGGATTTTTTTAAAGTGGATGGTTTTATATGTAAGATAAAGACACTTGTTTTAACAAAAAAGAAAAAAACAAAGGCTTAAGTGGGCCTTGATGTGATATGGGTGTGTTAACATGCATCCAGACCCCTCTCCATCACTAACCACTGTTGTGGACAGTGTGAGCACTCCCTTAGGATAGTACGCTTGAACCTTAGTTGAATGAAAATATAACAAAACAAAAAATATAAATAATAGAAAAACAAACAAATATTTTCTGGTAATGCCAATGAAATACATGTATATGTGAAATGTTTTATTAGAATTATCAATGGAAATACCCTATAAGGAGGATAATAAAGCAGATTCCAGTTATTATCAAGTTATTCCTGAGTGAAATAATTCACTTGTTACAAACTTTAGTAAGTGAAATATTTTATAATTTTTTAATAACTGGTACCAAATTTAACCGGCCTCGGTGGCGTCGTTGTTAGGTCATCGGTCTACAGGCTGGTAGGTACTGGGTTTGGATCCCAGTTGAGGCATGGGATTTTTAATCCAGATACCGACTCCAAACCCCGAGTGCTCCGCAAGGCTCAGTGGGTAGGTGTAAACCACTTGCACTGACCAGTGATCCATATCTGGTTCAATAAAGGCCATGGTTTGTGCTATCCTGTCTGTGAGAAGCACAAATAAAAGATCCCTTGCTGCCTGTTGTAAAAGAGTAGCCTATGTGGCGACAGTGGGTTTCCTCTTAAAAACAGTGTCAGAATGATAATATGTTTCATGTCCAATAGTCGATGATAAGATAAAAAAATCAATGTGCTCTAATTTTTATTCTATTTATTATCCCAGCTATTTTTGTCTCTTAAAAAACCTGTTTATTTTGGATATATATAAAAACAATGTATAGCACTCTACATGTATAACTTTGTATTTTATATCCATTAAAAAATAATAAGAAAAACCAACAGTATTTGTAGTAAAACAGTATTTTATTACAAATTTCACAATGAAAACAGAAACGTCAAATGTCAACTGTGTTGACATTTTAGATGTTTGTTAAATCATGATGAAGTCATATTGAGTATGAGACCTTAGAACTGTTAGTGTATTTTTTCAATGAGCAAATATGAAAAATATGTAATAAGTATTTTTATTGCCCAAATGTAAAAAAAAAAGAAAAAAAGAAAAAAAAAAGGTGTCCCTGGTAACAAAGTGTTGATTCCAGTGGAACATAATAAAGTTACAGGTTTTTCTTTGTACTGAATCTGAAGATGTGTTTTATCTTTTCACAGATTTTTAATTGTACAATAACCATCTTTACAGAAACCATTTTGACACTGAATGTATTGTGTATGATGTGATATGGTATAATAATTATGTATTACATAAGCTGTATGACTAAAATTTACAGTTAAATGGATCTCATTATTATCTTGCTACCTACATTGTATACTTCATGACATGTATAGTAATCTATTACATCTTTGACAGAGATACCAACAGCCATTATTTTGGTATATTTTCATAAATTGTGATGTTAATTACACCATTACAAGTGTTTCTTTCCTTTCCTTTGTATTTACTTCAGTAACCCTACAGTTTTTGAGAAGATATACCAGTAATATAATATTTGTAGAAAAGTAATAAATTCATGTATGCTAAAGAGGTTAAACTAGTTTAATTAAAGCAAATTATTTTGATGATTGGATTTTATCGAAAAGGGTATAGACATGTGACTTTTGTCATAGGGAAGATGAAAACTTGTTATGTTTTTAAAGGTCTCTGAAGATGCAATTGGGCTATTTCTCATTCCAGCCAGTGCTCCACAACTGGTGTAACAAAGGCTGTGGTATGTACTATCCTGTCTGTGGGATGGTGCATATAAAAGAACTCTTGCCGCCAATTGAAAAAGAGTAGCCCATAAAGTGAGGACAGTGGATTTCCTCTCAATATCTGTGTGGTCCATGACCATATGTCAGATGCCATATAACCGTAAATAAAATGTGTTGAGTGCATTGTTAAATAAAACATTTCCTTCCTTCCTTTTTCCTGAAGGGGCAGTTAGTTCAATGTACACTACATAAATACAAGATGTCCATGGGCCTAAACAGTCACTTGAGTAAATTGTTGACTCCATCTACCAAACTCTTGGAGTGACATGATACCCATTTTCCTGGAGGGAGGTTGCAGAATGATAAATGATAATTTTCCGTTTGGATTCCTCCATTCAGGACCCTTGGAGGTCAGAATGACATAATTCACAAATTTGACCACTGTGTGTGATTGGAATTGGTCAAGTAGTTAATGGAGAAGTAAAAAGTGTGAAAAGTTTAGGCATGACAGACGATGCATGATGACGAATGAAGACGAATAGCAATAGGTCACTTGAGTCATCGGCCAAGTTGACCGTATAATATATACCATATACACGAATGTATGTCATACGTGAATTATCAGATGTTGGTCAAAGCTTTCTGGTGGCTTTGTTCTTGCATGTGAAAAAGCATTCACTTAATATTCACCTTATGGAAATAATAAACAGTACAAAGCATTCACTTAACATTCACCCTATGGAAATAATAAACAGTACAAAGCATTCACTTTACATTCACCTTATGGAAATAATAAACAGTACAAAGCATTCACTTAACATTCACCCTATGGAAATAATAAACGGTACAAAGCATTCACTTAATATTCACCTTATGGAAATAATAAACAGTACAAAGCATTCACTTAACATTAACAACTTAAAATATGGATATGTCAAGATTTGTTATTCCAGGACATTTTCACATGCACGTGGAAGACAAAGTGTGATGTAAATGTCTGAGCAGAAGCTCATGATGGCAGAATTGAAATAATACTGTAATGAAATAATATACAGTAATGAACAAATGGGAAAATATGGTGATAAGATTCATCATTCCAGCTCATTTTCACATGCATGTGGAAGACAAAAATTGTGTAATAAATATCCGAGCAGAAGCTCATGATGGCAGAATTGAAATAATACTGTAATGAAATAATATACAGTAATGGACAAATGGGAAAATATGGTGATAACATTCATCATTCCAGCACATTTTCACATGCATGTGGAAGACAAAAATTGTGTAATGAATGTCCGAGCAGAAGCTCATGATGGCAAAAACACACATATATATAATGTGGAAATACACACAAACAGTTTTGTGTTTCTTTCACTAATTATACAAGAAATTTGAAGAAGAGAGGAGTAGTGGAGGTAGTCCAGTGGTCAGACTGTCGGGTTTAAGTTGGGAGTGTACTAGATTTGTATTCCAGTATCACCTCCTACCCAGATCGACTGCACGGCTCAGTGTAATGGCGTAAGATGACCACACTGACTTCTCACTCGCTGACTATTATTCATTACCCACAGTCCTGCACAGGCAAGCCAGAAAGCTGTGGTGTGTGCCCAGGACAGTGTGCTTGAACCTTAATTGGATATAAGCACAAAACTAAATAAAAATGAAGTTTAGGAAGTTAAGAGGACAGTGAAGCCCAGCCAGAGCCATTGAAAGGCATATCTGGTGCTGGGACCAGGCGTGCATGTCATCACTTTTAGTTAAAGAGCAGACAAGCTGTTGGATTAATGCTGAAGCAGTTTGCCCCTGCTAAAACAACATGTCGATGGTGCCCAGCACGGCTTCCTGTCCTTCACTCGAACTTCAAGGGGGAATTTGCATGAAAAGAAATCCCTCAAATCACCAAAAAATAAAATGTATATACATTTATAGTACCCGGTAATAGTAGTGGTAGTAGTAATAATAGTAATAATAATAATAATAATAATAATAATAATAAATGCTTTATTTATTGAGAACAAATGCTACTCTTTTCCTGAACAAAAAACAACCTAAACAAAAGCTAAAATCAAACTTGTACATGTTCACATGCCTTTGTTGTCAGTTGTTCAGGCAGCAGCCAACGAGGGATCATGATCGGATGCAAAGCAAAAACCTACATAAAAGGAACAAATTAAAAAATACTGTGCATGTATATACATGTATATACATACATGCACATACATACATTTAAATCTAAAGTTAATCTAAAGTGGATTCACAAATTTCCAGAATTTTTGTGATCATGTTTCTTATCAACCTATTGGAAAAAAAACTCTGTTGCATTCCAAATTTGTAACTTTTCCAATCCTGATAACAACTAATATGTTACTGCATTGTGTTAAAATGTTTATTTTGGGGGTTTTAAGGGAATAATCTACAAACATGTTTTATTGACATGTAATTTTTTAAATACATATTTATATATACAGTGAAACCCCTCTAAACCGAAAACCCAAGGGACCAAGTAAAATGTCTGGTTTTAAGGGGTATTCAGTTTAGACAAGTTCCATTCTGTCCTAATGTTTAAAAATTAATCACAAAAAACGTCTGGTTTTGAAGGAATTCCTGTTTACAGAGGGTCTGGTTTTGAGGAGTTTCGCTATACATGTACATAGATCTATTATTATTATTTTTATTTTTATTTTTATTTTTTTTTAAAGATGTCATGCACTATTAATAAATGTGTTCTTATAAAGTTCATGTCTATTTTTATTCATCATGTATCTGTGATGGATGTATTTTTACTTTTTAAAAAATTATTTGTAATACATGTGATGTATTAAACATATATTTGACAGTTTGATGTTGGTTATCACTTATCACATTACATGTCAGCCTGTGAACCAGTTTGTTATATAATCTCTTCTCATGCAGTACATGATTGTGTTACAAAGGTGTTTAATTAAAAAAGCAAAAATCCACAAATTTGAATAAATTAATATTATTTCTAAATAAAGTGTTAGTATGAAATAGCTTCAAAACAGCTCAGTTATGATGTGTAATCAATGATGTAAAATTTTGTATCATAATCTGCTTGTGAAAATACAGATATGGAAATGCACATACCCACCCGGGCCCCAAGTTTAAAGTTCAAGGACCATAACTGTGAACAAGAGTACCAGTGAGGTACATGATATGCCCATCAGGAGTTTGATGAAAAACTATAGATATTAATGAATATGTTACGGGTATAAGTCAGTTCTAATTATGTGAAATGTTTGCCAATGGGATGGATGAACAGTTTATTTTGGACCAACCACCATTCCAAGTTGTCCTTAAACGTGGTTTGATGGTCCTGTATGCCATCCCAAGTTGTTCCTACATGTGAGGTTTGATGGTCCTGTATGCATCTGTATGCAAGATATGATCCATACAAGGATTTACTGTTATGTGCAATAGACCTTCAAAAGTAGTTCACAGTGACCTAGTAATAGTACGCACACACCATCCCAAGTTGTTCCTACATGTGAGGTTTGATGGTCCTGTATGCATCTGTATGCAAGATATGATCCATACAAGGATTTACTGTTATGTGCAATAGACCTTCAAAAGTAGTTCACAGTGACCTAGTAATAGTACGCACACACCATCCCAAGTTGTTCCTACATGTGAGGTTTGATGGTCCTGTATGCCATCCCAAGTTCTTCCTACATGTGAGGTTTGATGGTCCTGTATGCATCTGTATGCAAGATATGATCCATACAAGGATTTACTGTTATGTGCAATAGACCTTCAAAAGTAGTTCACAGTGACCTAGTAATAGTATGCACACACCATCCCAAGTTCTTCCTACATGTGAGGTTTGATGGTCCTGTATGCCATCCCAAGTTCTTCCTACATGTGAGGTTTGATGGTCCTGTATGCATCAGAATACAAGATACGGTCGGGACAAGGATTTACTGTAATAGCAGTAGACCATGAAAAGTAGGTCACAATGACCTGGTAATAGTACGCGACATACCACCTACCCAAGTTGTTCCTACATGTGAGGTTTGATGGTCCTGTATCAGTGCTCGAAATTAAAAATTTGGGGCAGTATCCCATTTGGATACTAACATTTCAAAATCTGGTATCCCACCTGTTACTGTTGTTTTTGTATCATCTGAACCTTTAGTGTTTTACGTCAGGACTGTGACGTCAGAGGTTTTTGTTGTATTAAAGATGGCGATCTTGATAAGTGCTCATGATAATCTCGTCGTCTTGTTAGTTGAGACTAACACTTAACATGGTGGCAGCGGTGGTTGACTGTATATAACATGAAACTAGTGGTATCGTTGATGTTTGTTTTCAGTCTGCTAGCTATTAAGAAAAATGCTCTTTGTTAAAAACGTTTGACAATCTTGTTCAGTCCAACTTTGACCTTGAAAAAGTATCGCTGACCGTGATTTTAGATATGGGAGAAAACTCTTCCGATTCTGAAACTGAAATGAATATGCCCCCAGTTCCCGGTATAAAACCCCTCCAGTCTTTTGACATTTGGATCGAATGCATCTGAAAATTGAAAAATTTTCAAACAACGGTGGGAGACTTACACAGTTCTATCAGAACTCAATAAACGACCCAACCAGAACCAAGTCGCAACTGTTTCTTCACTGTTTGTCTGATGAAGCGTTGAAAGTGTACAATGGTTTTCAGTTTGCGGGGGAAGAGAATAGTCGAACAATAAAGCAAATATTGGAACAATTTAAAGCTTTTGCTGTTGGGCAATTGAATGAAACTTATGAACGTTATGTATTTTACCAAAGGAACCAAGGAGAAGATGAAACATTTGAAAAATTCTATGCTGCTATAAGAAGTCGGAGTAAAACTTGCTCATTTTGCATACAGTGCTTTGATTCCATGACCGGCCTCGGTGGCATCGTGGCAGGCCATCGGTCTACAGGCTGGTAGAAATAATTCACTTGTTACAAACTTTAGTAAGTGAAATGATTTTATAATAACTGGTACCAAATTTAACCAGCCTCGGTGGCGTCGTGGTTAGGTCATCGGTCTACAGGCTGGTAGGTACTGGTTCGGATCCCAGTCGAGACATGGGTGAGTGCTCCGCAAGGCTCAATGGGTAGGTGTAAACCACTTGCACTGACCAGTGATCCATAACTGGTTCAACAAAGGCCATGGTTTGTGCTATCCTGCCTGTGGGAAGCGCAAATAAAAGATCCCTTGCTGCTAATCGGAAGAGTAGCCCATGTAGTGGCGACAGCGGGTTTCCTCTCAAAATCTGTGTGGTCCTTAACCATATGTCTGACGTCATATAACCGTAAATAAAATGTGTTGAGTGCGTCGTTAAATAAAACATTTCTTTCTTTCTGATTCCATGATAAGAGATAGAATTGTACTAGGCATAAGAGACCCCAAAACACAAACTAAATTGCTGAAAATTAGAGATCTCAGTCTTAACAAATGTGTCGACGTGTGCCAATCGGCAGAAAATGCAACATCTCAAAACAAAGCAATTCATAATGAGAGTGACACCTGTACAAGTTGGGTACACACCCAGGAACTGAACAACAGCGCATGTTCAAAGAATGTAAGTTCTGTGGAACAAGAAATATATTTCGAAAAGAAGAATGCCAAGCTTATGGCAAGACATGACTACGTTGTAATGGGCGAAACCACTTCCAACGCCGATGTACTTTCAATCATAATACCACTCTACCAAAATCCGACAAGGACAGCAAACCTGTGCATTGTGACTGATCAACAATCGCAAAATGACATAAAAGACTGGGTCAAAGACAACTGGGATTACAAAGTGCAAAATGATGTAGAAGACTGGGTCAATACTATTTGTTCCCTTGGAAACGACCTGAAGTGCCGTATGATTGTGAATGACAAAGAGGTCACCTTCCAGATAGATACTGGCTCAACTGTGAATATGCTTCCTGAAAAACTTGCTAAGAACATTGAACCAACTAACAAAATATTGAAAATGTGGAACCATACCCAACTCTCGCCATGTGGAAAGTCCACAGAAATATTGTGCAACCCCTACAAATGGAAAAGAGTACAATACAGAGTTTGTAGTGTTCAACGGAAATTTCACTCCTCTACTCGGATTGAAAACATCTGAACAAATGGAACTGATAAACATTCAAACTGAGAATTTTGAATGTTTTCCAGCTTACGCCTAGCAGAAATGTAGAAGACAACTATGCTGATATGTTTGATGACTCGCTTGGAACTCTACCTGGTATTCAATACCTAAAAGTTGACCCCAATATCAAACCTGTTATCATGCCAGATAGATGGATTCCCATTTCTGTCCGCCCAGAATTGAAAGCAGAATTAGATAGACTTGTCAGTAAAAATGTCTTAACTCCTGTAAATGAGCCTACCCCATGGGTGAGTCAAATTGTTGTTGCAAAGAAAAAGAATGGCAGATTACGAGTCTGTATTGACCCACCAGAGCTAAACAAAGCCCTTAAACGTGAACATTACACGCTTCCAATACTAGAACATGTCCTTCATGAACTTGACAGTCCACTGTTTTTTCGAAGGCAGATCTATCATCAGGTTTTTGGCATGTTCAACTAGATGAAGAGTCATCTACCCTAACTACATTTCAGACATGCTTTGGTCGTTACAAATGGCTACGACTTCCATTTGGCGTTTCAGTCTCATCAGAGATCTTTCAGAAGAAACTGCTCGAAGCGTTTGATGGTCTTAAAGGAGTAGTGTGTGTTGCTGATGATGTGATAATACATGGAAAGACACTGGAAGATCATAACAAACACCTTGACTCGTTTCTGAGACGATGCCGAGAGAAGAACATTAAACTAAACAAAGAAAAACTGGTTCTAAGATCTCACAACATAATATTCATGGGACACCAAATCACGAAACAAGGACTAAAAACAGATCCACAAAAGATAGAAGCCATTAAAGACTATCCTTCGCCCAAGAATCTTGAAGAACTGCGGCGTTTTCTTGGTATGGTTAACTACTTGTCACGATTTCTATCACACATCTGGTTTCCATTATTGTGAAACCCCTGTCAAAGGCCCCAAAACGCCTCCAATCGATGCTTCTTAGGGAACAGACGTACATCTATACTCTACAGTACAAGCCAGGTACTCGGATTCCAGTAGCTGATGCTCTATCTCGCGCACCAATACAAAAACCACCAGACTCAGAATTTGAGAATGTAAATTCTCTCACTTTCTCACCTTTCAACCATCAACGACTAGCAGAGATCAAGCAAGCAACTGCTTCAGACAACTCACTAACTGAACTCATGGATACCATAGTGAAAGGATGGCCAGATAAAAGAAGTGATGTTCCCCCCCAGTATCACTCCCTATTTTGACTACCGAGATGAGCTTACAGTGCAAGATGGTATAGTTCTAAGAGGAGAACGAGTAATAATACCTGTTTCCATGCGGAAAGACTTGAAAGACAAAGTTCATGCAGGACATTTTGGCATCAACTCCTGTCTTCGCAGAGCCAGAGAACTCATTTTCTGGCCAAGAATGTCTTCAGAGATAAGACATTATATCGAATCTTGTGACATCTCTGCTTCTCATAGCAGAAAACAGTCCACTGAACCCTTACATATGCATGAAGTGCCAAATCGACCATGGGAAAAAGTAGGAACTGACATTTTCACAATTAGAGGAAGAAACTATCTAATAACAGTCGACTATTTCAGTCAATTCTTCGAAGTTGACTACCTCTCAGACACCACATCAGAAACGGTGGTTCATAAGCTAAAACACAGCCGAAGCAATTCCAGACATAGTTGTGAGTGCAACGGACCCCAATATTCATCGGAACATTTCAAATGTCAAAGAAATGGGTTTTTTCACATGAACCGAGCAGTCTTGGACACAGCCAAGCAAATGGGGCTGCAGAAGCTTCTGTCAAAATAGCAAAACAGATGATGTTAAAGTGCCACGATGCTGGTGAAGACCACTATCTGGGTCTTCTGAATCTCAGAAACACTACACAAGAAGACATGACAACAAGCCCTGCTCAACGCCTGATGGGCGGAAGAACAAAAACTATCATCCCAACGACATTCGATCTCCTGAAACCATTGGCACATGAACAAATTGAAAGTGAAAAACTAAAAATGGATAACGATCCAAAATAGCCGAAAGCCTAATGAACAAAAGAGACTTAAAACCTCTTCATGTCGGGGATGTCGTACGAATGCAGCCCACTGATACAACCGTGTCCGGTGTATCGGCGCGTCCGGTGATTCGGCGCACTTGGTATTTTGCTTATGTACGCTTAGGAAGTTGTCATCTTCTCGGTGTTTTTAACGAATTAAAGTTCAATTCCTTTTTTAAATGGTTAATCAAGTATCAATATATTTGTTAAGGGTGCAATTAAAAAAAATATTAGAATTATCAATAATTATATCATAATTTAAAAATAAATCATTCACCTGTTTTCGTGTATATAAACGCGAAGTAGGTCAGCCTTATTGATATTAAGAACGTTAAAACCAGTCTAAAACACATTTCCCGCATTTTTTAAATTATAGTAAACAGTATAAATGTAATTATTTTTGTTCGGTTATTTTTATTTAAATTGAAAAGGAAAACACAGACAAATGCAAATAAAACGAAAGTTTTACACCTTAATTGACAGTCATTTCAGTTCACAATTGTCACATTGTTATAAAAAAATAAAAGCGAAATAAGATCCAGTGTGTGCACAATCTACCCGAGAAAAATAAAATCCATGTAGGCATCTTAGCCATGCATGATGATGAACATTTATGCATCTGCAGGATTGTGCCACTCAAGAAAACGATTCCGAAACTGATCATGAGATGGGTCATGTGTAATCGTTAATTTTCATAGTAATATTTTTAACAAGACAAAACAAAAAAGTACTAAAATAATTCTGGGACAATAGTGTAGTGTTTAGGGCTAAAAGTGAGGCCATGGGCGGTCTATAAATAGCGGGGTAAACAATCCACATCTACTGCGCCGAATCACCGGACATGCAAATCGTTTCGGATACAAGGGGGTGCCTATATTTATGCACCATTTTAAAATGTTTATTTACTACAGACATAAACCAATTTGTAGTGTATTTCAGATTATGCACAGCTTCATTGGTGAGAGACACATTTTATTAAGTATTTCACAGTGTTCACATAGAAAATGGTCCTTGAATGCTTAGGTGCGCCGATACACCGGACAGCACTGTAACAACAACCATGAATGGAGAGAGGCAACAGTAACACAGACTGAAAAGTAGAACTTACGAGGTGAAAACCAGTAAAGGCAGAACATACTGACGGAACCGGGTATTCCTGCGATCAATGCCACATACTCCAACTCACTTACGTCGATCTAGTATGGGACCGAATCTCAACCAACCCGTCAGTGATTCATTTTCCTCTTGCCAACCAGATGACTGTAACACCAGGATACAGGACCCCATGTAACATCAGACCCAAACCCCAAAGTGATGGACGAATCAACTGTGACTGAAAAACAAGAGGTGATCCTAGAACCATACAGAACAAGATCTGGCCGAGTGATCAAGCCAAGAGACATATTGCACCTATAATGTGTTTAAATTTCTGGAAAGAGTTGCATTAATTTTCTTTAAGTGTTAAAAACTTCAGTTTTGTTTTTAAGTGTTGAAAACTTTTCACTGTAAAGGGAAAGAGAAGAGAACAAATTAATTTTAACTTTATTTTTTTTATTATCACACACAAGTATTACGTTAACAAAAGTTTAGGTTTATTATTTTACAGAATTTAAAGTGATTAGTATAATTATTCTTTATTCCAAAAGGGGGAAGATGTTACGTGTTGTTTTTGTATCATCTGAACCTTTAGTGTTTTACGTCAGGACTGTGACGTCAGAGGTTTTTGTTGTATTAAAGATGGCGATCTTGATAACGTGCTCATGATAATCTCTTTGTCTTGTTAGTTGAGACTAACACTTAACACCACCTGAGAATTTAGTATCCCACTTAAATGAAATTCATAAATAACATCATAACAAAACTTGGACGACACTGTTCTCATTCCCAGTCTATTGCAACGACGCAATCGCGGAATTCGTGAAATTTGCAATCAAACGGAACCTATTTTTGAATAATACTAACATAAATTCATATTTAGCAGTAATTTATAAGTGATTCTGACATTATTAATCAATTTTCTGCAGATATGGAATCAATATCTCAAATAAAATTTGAAGGAAGGAAACATCCAACAAAAACAATAGCGACTTAGCGGTTCCCAGTCTATTGCTACGCCGCTATTACTCCAGTGTAGCATTAGACTGGGTATGAATTGGGGGAGATATTGTTGTGGCATAGCATTAGACTGGGTACGAGCTCAAAAATACTGTTATTTAACTTCACCAATAAATGACTACTGTCATTGTTTAGCGAAAAATAAAAACGCAGGATTAAAAAACAACAACATTATTTGGTATACCGGTGGGATACTGGGTTCTTGAAGTCTGGTATCCAAAATTAAATTTTGGTATCCCCGGGATATCAGGATACCGTTAATCTCGAACACTGCTGTATGCAAGATATGGTCTGGACAAGAAAACGTTAACAGACGGACGTACGACGCCATACCATAATACGACCCATCATAGAAGGGCGTATAAAAATGGGTAATTCGCCATTTTTACTAATGGTATGGCATATGTATTAACGTACACATACAGAGCAAGCTGTTTTAGTGCACGGCCGTCCAGGAAATCTGTTTTCTAATGCAGCAAAGGATTTTTTATATGCATTTTCCCACAGACAGGAAAGTATATATCTCACGGCCTTTGGCTTGTTGACTGGTTGAAACGAGAAAAATCCAATCGGTTGAATGGTTACACAGAGGTGGTTCGATCATGCAACGCAAGCGCCCCAAGAAAGCACTCGACCGACTGAATTAAATCCCGCCCCTAAAGCTAACGTATACTTTAACTGACGAATATAACTAAAAAATATTTCAGGTCTAAATCCAGGTGTGCGCAAGTGCTCCCCGCTGGGGGTCATGATGGGGACGAGTGCATGGTGTGGGTATTCATATAGAATAATAAAAAGTAGACTACTATTAACTGGAATCATTTAGAGATAAGCGGGTGAACACAGATAGGGGAGAGTTAGTGGATTCAAGTATACAGCTAAACATGAGCTGGGGGGGGGGGTGGGTGCGATGGATCTGGCATAAAGAGCAGATTCTACTACTTGGTGGAAAAGTGAAATTTCATTTGTATCAGCTTTTTTCTTTACAAACATTTTGCCGCTCTCTAACATTCGGCAACCTTGGCCTGAGCACCAACACATACAGCTCTGAAACAACAAAATTCATTTGCAGAATATCAATTTATTTTCCTTCCAAACTCGGTGAAAAGAAATCCCGACATGAATCCAGAATATATTTATCGATATAATGGTTTATATTTAAATCATGTTTAGGTCAGTTAAATACTAGTATATACACATGCGCGCGCACATTCACACATAATTAATATATCTGATTATTATTGTGTACGAAGCAATACTAATTCACAAACGACTCCGATTAGTTGTTGGATTTCGACAGAATTTTCTGGTTCCCTCTTGATAGATACCCATAGTATAATACCCACCGTCTCGGTGTTTTGCTGTATGACAGCATCTGGCTGTAGTACCGGTCCGAACAGGTGGTTTAGAAACCCATTCACACTGGCCACCTATTCTGCTGTACCCCCATGTTCCAAAAGGTCAGTGCACAATATTATAAAATATGAGCAAAATCCAGCCAATTACTAGAAGTGAACCACAACAAATGTCACAATTGTGTACTATAGTGAACAGTGTGGAACGAGCGGTGTAATGAAAAAAAAAAAAACCCATTTGTTTTGTTTAACGACACCACTAGAGCACATCGACTGTGTAATGAGACCTAAAGAGATTTTGTCCAATTTGCATGTTTGAAGGAAGGAAAAGTTTTATTTAACGACACACTCAACACATTTTATTTACAGTTATATGGCGTCGGACATATATGGTTAAGGACAACACAGATACGGAGGGAGGAAACCCGCTGTCGCCACTTCATGAGCTACTCTTTTTCAGTTAGCAGCAAGGGATCTTTTATATTCACCATCCCATAGACAGAATAGCACATGCCACAACCTTTGATGTACCAGTTGAGGTGCACTGGCTTAAGCGAGAAATAGCCCAATGGGCCCACTGAAAGGGATCAATCCCAAACCGCCCGCGCATCAAGCAAGCGCCTTACCACTTGGCTACGTCTCAACCCTTGCATGTTTGCAGTGACATTTGATAATTTGGGTCATTTACACCATGAAAAGCCATACTAGACCAGTGTAACTTATGAACCCAAAGCTATAGATGCCCCATACAATCCATATTGTTAAACATATTAAGTTTCCATCAATGGTTGTCATGGACAACAACCATTTCATAGTGAAGTATAGTAAGCATGTTTGTTTTCTTTTTCTGCATATTTCAGCACAAACATATAATCACATTATTAATGGTGGATAGAAATTAAACATTGACAGAAGAATTCGATGTATATTCACAATAGTCAAAACTGTTTTCACTATGACTGTATATTCATGAATATTCATAATGCAAAAATATCTAAACAATTTGAATTTGGATATTGACTCGTGACCTCGACCTTTGACCTTTTTTAATGTTGGACATTTAGATATATTTTAATATTACATGTAGAAACACTAGCATATTAACTATTAATACCACCCATACCCCCACCCCAACAAAAAAAAACAAAAAAAACCAAACAAACAAACAAATTAAAAGAAAGAAGAGAAGAAAACGTAATTATTGCATTAACATTTATCCGTAACTTAAGCTAAAACCCAAATCGATGAAATGACTATAACAATCTGATTAAAATTAGCTCTACTGGGTCTAGCCAGTAGATCTAACAGCATTGCGTGGACTCCCATATCATTTCATCTATAAATAACAATTTAAATATCGACCAATTACACTTCACCTTTTATAGCGTTATTTGGGAGCATACAAATTCTAAAAATATCGGACGAGACTATTTATGCAATAGGCGAACTTGTTGGTCTATTTCAACATTGAAAAAACAGGGGGAAAAGTGCAGTAATAAACTCTGGACTGTTTCGTTCTTGAAACAAATTTTATAGAAAATTTTATATTGCAATTAGTTTCCGGCATACTTCGTAATTCACCCGAATCATTTCGTATACCCTCGGCATAATCCCGAATGTTTTCAATTTTTTTTCAAATCACTGCACCTGCTTTCGCGGCTCGACTTGGGGATCCTTCACTTTTGTTGTTTTTGTCAACGAAGTGAAGTTTTCTATTGGGATGTATGCGGACATTGGAACTGATTGAACGCTGGAACACTTCTCGTTTTGACAGTTTGCACCACCAGGTTGGATTCTTTTTTAGCGAGATTCCTTGCCTCCACGTCATTTCTCCCTCTGACTATGTTGACTGGTATTTTTCGTGACTCGTATGACGGCCATTCTGCAGAACGCCACGGTTGTTCGCGTTTAGTCTCTACATGTCCGAGCCTCTCCTAGCAGCACTGGAAGATTGACCGCCCCACTCTAAGAAGAAATAGGAAGCGGGGTCGGCCCCTACTACTCTTTTTCTAGACTTTACTTTGTTTTATTGTGATACCATCTCGTATCCTACGGAGTCGGGCCCGTCCGCACTGAACTATTACAAACAGCAAGAAACAAGATGGCGTATCAAGAACCCCTTTATGTAACATGTACTAGCCACATGGCGTTATACATAATGACGTGTGCAAAGATTATGACGTCATGCCTAGACTACAGTCTCTTAAAGGTCCATGTCTGATACTGAATGTCACATCTCCTTCCTCGAGATTAGATAAAGACTATTAATAAAAACTTTGCACAGTCCGATCTGATACATTTCAAAAACATTTAGCCTTGACCAAATTTAGTTTTATACCTTTCAATTAAACATTAAAGTTCAAATCAATATGAGTCACATATCCTGTTATGAATGTCCTTCAGACTCATGTATAAAATATAATTTAAAAACTGAATCTTTACAATTTATGTTTTATAATTAAAAAAGAAACAACGAATTTCTTCACACAGAAATTGTCATGTCCACTATCAGAATGAACACATCCAAAGTTAATCCATAAACCTTGCTGGTTTCCGAATCTGTCTACCACTAACACGACTGAATACTTGCGAAGTGTTAGATGCAGGTTTCACGCTGCTTTTAGCAAACTGTCCATTGGTTTCATTAAGCTGCTGTCTGGTATGTCCATCTGACAACTTATCAGTAATATCTGGTTGACAGACATCACAATTTAAAGAGTGTGACAGTTCTAAGTCTAACTGTGCTTCATGAGGTTTCTCTTCATTAGTTTTAATAATATCTCTCCGATTTCTTCTGTATAGTGTATTGTTCTTTTGTACAACATATGAACGTGGTTCATGAGAGTTTTTCACAACAGCAGCTGGTGACCATGTTTTCTGCTCATCTCGCATTCGAACAACATCTCCCAGTTCCAGTTTCTTTAAAGATTTCGCTGTCTTGTTGTACCATAGTTTTGTTTTTCCTATTTTCTCATCAATGAATTACGCACAAGTCTGTGACTGAATCCTGGTTTGAGAAGAGATAGTCTAGTGGGTAGAGTAGTCCGTGTACGACGACCCATTAACAACTGAGTTGGTGTACCTAAATTTTCAATAGGTGTATTCCTGAAATCTAGCAATGCCAGATATGGATCTCGTCCAGTTTCTTTAGCTTTTTTAAAAATCTTTTTTACCGTTTGAACAGTACGCTCTGCCATTCCATTGCTCTGTGGATATCTTGGCGATGATGTGATATGAACAAATCCATAAATCTTTGCAAACTCTTTGAATTCATAATTTGAATACTGAGGTCCATTCAGATTTTACTATTTCTGGTATGCCATGTCGAGCAAAGTTTTCTTTCAAAACTTCAATGACAGTGTTACTCTTTGTATCTTTCAGTTTTGAAACTTCAAAAAACTTTGAATAGTAATCCACAATCACGATGTAATTTTCACGATCCAATTCGAACAAATCCGATGCAACCACTTGCCTGGGTCTTTCTGGGATCTCGTGTGAATGTAGTGGTTCTTTAATTTGTTTGTTTCTATGGCGACACCCCTGCACGTGCTGTAACCTCACCGTGGTGCAGGGGTGTAACATTCTCTTCGAGAATGGCCAATACAGCACAAATTGAAGTTTAGAATAATAGTCAGTATCTGTCTGTGATATTTGTATTTGTATTTTTGCACAGTCCTTTACACTGTTTTTATTTATATCTTGAATTTTTCTATTGATGTTGATCATCACCGTATACGTTATCCATTACCATAGTTTGACACCCAACAGCCGATGTATTTTTCGTGCTGGGGTGTCGTTAAACATTCATTCATTCATTCATTCATTCTATAGCGACAACAAACTCCACAGTGTGAAACAATATCACGGATCTGAGAATTCATACTTGGCCAGTATAAAAAAAATTGGGCTCTTCGGAGACACTTTTCAATTCCCAAGTGACTTCTGTGAATTTGCCTTAGCATTTCTTTTCTCATACATTCTGGAACTATTATACAATCACCTTTCAACAAGAGTTGGTCAATGTAAGTGATCTGTTCTCTAATATTCCAATATGGTTTGATTTGAATGTCAATTTCACTTGACATCTCAGGCCATCCATGAAGAACTACATCCTTCAGCTTTTGAAGCGTTTCATCATTCTGTGTGTCCAACTTCATCTCTGAAAGTCTATCTTTGGAAACCGGCAAATTTTCAATTGTATGCACTTCAAATTCCATTTCATCACAATCTGTGTTTGAGCCATGAGCTCTGCTGAGTGTATCTGGAATGAACATTAAAGTTCCTGGTTTGTAATGAACATCAAGATCATATCTTTGTAGTTTTAACATCATGCGTTGAATACGTGGTGGTGCTGAGTATAATGGTTTCTTAAACAGACGTTCTAGTGGTTTGTGATCTGTTTCCACAAGTACTCTTTTTCCATAGATGTAGGGTGTACACTACCAAATCAAATCCCATAGATGACAATAGTAACATATACGGCTAAAACTCCTACCTAGCTGCAACGTATCAACCGACATAAACGCCACGGATATAAATACTACCACCCCTTACACTTAAAGTGAATCAGAAAAAAATGGGGGTCAAGCTGCTCGTTTCCGAAATAACGGGTAGCGTCTATGACTACCCTAGTTTCGCACAAAATTTGAGTACTTTTTTTTACAGGTACCCCATACATGTTTCAAGCACAAGGCTACTTGACACACTTGGTACTAGATGAAATAAAATTGCACATTTATTTTACCCAGATGAAACTATTATTTTTTACAACCAACACACTCACATTTATAACCAATCACAGGACTTGTGGTGTTCACTTCTCTATCAAAAGTTGGGTGCACCTCGAACTTTGACCCAGCAGGAAGTTATTTGGTATTGTACTACCTGTATTGATGAAATTTTGTTGCTCCATACACAATAGCAATCATTTCCTTTTCGATCTGTGCATAGTTCTGTTTTTGTTGAGAGCGCGTGAAGCATAACACACTGGATGTTCATCTTGCAGAATGCATGCACCTAATTCATGTGATGATGCATCAACAGTTAATTTGACTGGTTTTGAAACATCATAGTAACCAAGTACTGGTGTTGATGTTATGACACTTTTCAGTTCATCAAAACATGATTTTTGAGCTTCGTCCCACTGCCAAGCAACATCTTTTTCTAACAGCTGTCTGAATGGTTTGTTTATTGACAACATGTTAGGAATTAACTTTCCCAGGTAATTGATCATACCCATGAATCGTTGCAGATCCTTCTTGTTTTCCGGTGTCGGAATATCAAGAATAGCTTGAACTTTTGCTTTACTTGGTTTCAATCCATCTGAAGCAAACATATGTCCAAAATATTCTATTTCTGTAAGTCCAAACTTGCATTTTTCTTTGTTTAATGTCAAATTCGTTTCCTTGCATCTCTCTAGTACTCTTCTGAGTCTTGCATCATGTTCTTGCTTATTTTTCCCCCAAATGAGAATATCATCAGTCATTACTTCACATCCATCTGTTTTCAAACATCTGAGTGAGAGTTCTCTGAAATACTTCTGGTGCAGAACTGATTCCAAAAGGAAGTCTTAAAAATTTATACCGCCCAAATGGAGTATTGAATGTTGTGAGCCATGTGCTCTCTTCTGTGAGCTCTAACTGATAAAAACCTGATGAGGCGTCCAACTTACTGAACACAGTAGCTTCTTTCAATGTAGCAGCTATTTCCTCAACAGTCTTCAGTGGATAATGCTCTCTTTGTATAACTTTATTTAAATCACAGGGATCTAAACAAATGCGAACACTTCCATTTGGTTTTTCCACAACCACAATTGGACTCACCTATTTTGTTGGAGTTTCAACCTTCACAATGATTTCTGCTCTTTCCATTCTATCCAATTCAGCAAGCACTTTTTTTAAAAGTGTAAATGGAATTTTTCTTGGAGGGTGTACAACTGGTTTGGCATCTTGGTTAATCACAATATGGTGTTTCACTCCTTTAATTTTACCAAGTCCATGAAACAATTCTTTTGATCCATTCACAATTTCTTTGTAATTTGGAACATCACTGTTTTCCTGATTTTGAACATCATCAAACATGGTGAAATTTGTTTTGATCAAATTAAGTTCAGTACAAGCTTGTAACCCCAATATTGGAACAACATCGGCATCAACAACTTAAAATTCAAGAGTGTAGAACTGTGATTTGTATCCAACCGATAGGATAGTTTTCCCCATTGGTTGTAACTTATGTCCAGAGTATGAAATTAATTTCACATGTGACTTGTGTAGTCGTCTTCCTCCCAAAGATTTGTACAAGTCTTTTGAAATCACATTGCACTGTGCACCTGTGTCAAGTTTGAGTTGCACCAAGTCTTCATTTATTTCAACTTCAATTTTCCAATCCTCATTCCTTGTTTGATTTTTGGGAAAAATATCCGCCCGGTCCCCCCTTCCCCTAACCCTAACCTTAACTCCAACCCTAACCCCAACCCTAGCCCTAACCCCAGCCATAATCCCAACCCTAACCCTAACCCTCAACCCTAACTAAAAATAATAATGGAGGGGACCGGGCGGATATTATACCCATGCATTCACACTTTGAAATTATATTTGCATTTTACTTGTTTCTGCTGCTCTACAGATTGTTACACATTTTTCCAAGGTCAGGTCATATTCCTGTAACAACCTACCTCGCACTTGATCATTTGTGATTCCACACACAATACGATCCTTGATTAACGAATCATGAAGTGGTCTGAACTCACATGTTCGTGCTTTGTTTCGCAAGTCTGTGACGTATCCATCAATATTTTCACTTGTTTTCTGATTTCTTGTTAAGAACAAATGTCTTTCGTACGTCAAATTCTTTCTTGGGTTACAATAACTTTCAATTTTTTCAATAATCTTACTTAACTTGTTTTTATCTTCATCTTCATCCCATTCGAAAGTATTGTAGATGTCCAGCGCATCCGTACCCAAAACATGCAGCAGTGTCCTGGCCTTGACCTTTTCTTCTTTTTCAGCTGTCGCGCTAGCCACCAAATAAATATCAAACTGTTGCCTAAATCTTCGCCAGTTATCTGCCATATTTCCATTAAGTCCTAATGGAGACGGAGGGTTTAGGCGCTCCATTTTTCGTTTCTTCTGACACCATGAACTATTACAAACAGCAAGAAACAAGATGGCGTATCAAGAACCCCTTTATGTAACATGTACATAATCTAGGGGTTTTCTTGACGGGATGCAACCCATCTCGTCCCTACAAGCTGTGCACCCTAACGGCCTTAACGAGGCCACTCACGTGGACATATAGATCGGACTTTAAAACTTTTAGACCTTCGTTCAAAAGTTTATGTCGAAATTACTTTCTGTTTTTTAATATTATTAAATAGTCCGATCCTCTCTTTTTCTCTTACTTATTTTTGGACTGTCCTTCTAAAATGCTCCAAATTATATAAATATTCGACCGAGCAGTCAATTCTTTTTATTTCTGGCTTGTAACTTTTTTCTTTTTTTTTTAAATTCTATTAACTTTTTTTTACTAATTGCTATTTTCAAAATTCTGCCCATTTTCAACTCTACACCCCAACCCCCCCCCCCCCCCCCCCCCCCCATCCCCCCCCCCCCATCCCGAGTCAGGCCACCGATCTTATCTAATTTCTTTTTGACCACCCGATCTAATCTAGCGACCAAATTTAATAGTAGAATTTTCTTTATTAATTATATTAGAGATGCGCATCAAAATTTTAAAAGCCCACTATTTAATTTTTAGATGTAAATTTCAAAATTGTCCGCTAATTTGTTTTCTGTCCCGGGACAAGCCCCTGGCTATCCAGAGACAGGCCCCGGGACGGACATGCTCGAAACTCTAGTGGTAAAAATTATTCGCACTCGCACTCAAATCACCGGCATGATTTTGCAAGTAAGGTTTTGATTGGTCGAATGAAAGGTCAACTGGACATGAGCTCCAACGGGCTGCTGTTAGATCCACATGTAATAGTGGAGCTAATTTTAATTAGATTGTGACTATAAGGTCCTTTGATAATATACTATTTTGGCTTGCTAAACACATATTTTGGTGGTTTAACAGTAATCCCATGTTTTACTTATATGGTATGTGACCTCCGACCCCCCCCCCCCCCGAACCATTGTTTTGCAGGTAGATTAAATGTGAGGTGCCAGATTTGTTATTGGGTGTGTTGATACTCTGCTTATATATTCAGTTTTATTAGTAAATTTTAATTATCGGCAATAGGAACACTGGAACCTATAGGCTGCATAGTACCAAAGAAGAGAGTTCTGTGTCAAAGTTCGATGTGCACCTCAAATATTTACGGAGTAAACGCAGCTGTGGGTGTGATTGGTAGTAATATGTGACATTGATTATTTGTGCAAATACTATTATCCATTGACAATAAATAAATACTCTTTTATTTGTTATACAGTTGTTATACCGTATATACCAGAGGTTGAAACTAATGCGGGGTACCCCAAAAATGGAACTGCAATTTTCAGCAAAAATTACGGTTGCTATTAAAAACATTAATTAAATCTCTTAAATGATACGTGACCCCCCCCCCCCACCCCATTTTCTTGCAGGTAGATTAGATGTGAGGTGCCACACTTTCTATTGCTGTACTTCCTGGGTGTGTTGAAACGCTGCTTATATCAGTTTTATTAGTAAACGTTAACATTATCGGCAATAGGAATTGATTTGGTCTATTAGAACCTATAGGTTACAGGCTGTGACGTCATAATATTATTCGGTGGGGAATCTCAAGGTCTCACTACACAGATGTCATCTGCCATTGAAACCCATGTTAAATTGCCCATATTCAAATGAAGATTGCCAATAGAACGGGTTCTCGTTGGCACTAACAACATACACGCGAAAATACATTATATAAGCATTTATTTTCATTCCAAAATTGAGAACATTTCCGTCTCTGTGTTTTGCTATATAACCGGATCTGGGCCCGTGCTTATAAAACTTAAAAGTCTAGACTTTAACGTAATGCTATTTGAATGGAGTTGCCATGACGTTAAAGTTTGGACTTTATTAAAGTCTAAACTTTAAGGTTTATAAGCATGGGGCCAGGCTGTAGTAGACCTACCGGTCCGAACAGGTACATATTGTTTTATAGACCGGGAGCCAAGTGAGATTTAATTGTTGCCGGAGTTCCAAAAGGTTTGAGGTGGTTGAGGTGTAGAGGGACCCCAACTGGCTACAGAAACCCAATTCTTAAGTAAATATAGTGCGGGAGTAAATAGGGGGCGCTACTGAAATTACCCCCAAAATGGGATTTAATTGTTGTGAAAGTTCCATCCAAAATTCCTTTGCTACTTATTAGAGGACATCTCACTAAGCCCAAATCCACAACTTAAGAAAAAATATTTTGCGGGAAAGGCTACTTAAGAAAGACTCTAATTAGTGCTAATTAGGGATGTAATGGTTGTGAAAGTTCCATCCTTGGAACCAAATGTGAAATGTTCACCCGATTCACACTTGTAGCATCAATGCGAAAGGTTGTTTTTTTTCTTTAGAAAATGGACATGTAGTATATCAATGGATAGCTTTTGGTAGGTATTGTACAGATAAGTCAATAATATGTATGAATATGGTATACAGAGTCATAAAACATGTTAATAGCCATTTTTAATTAAATATAGTTTTAAAAAGTCTCTATTTTTCCTTCTAAAAACCTATGCGGATTTAGTTTATATTACCCGGTATACAATTTATATATGCCTAAATTATTTCTATTTCTTAGGTAAATTAAGAGAATATACGACATTTTGTATTATAGTGAGCATACTATATTACCTGCCCTTATTATGTGTGCATTTCAATTAAAAGGTTTCACTCAATATTAACATCATCATCCAGTTCATCATCATCAAGGACAAACGTGTGTCTGATGATAGAAACATGCCATTTTGCATTTTAGGACATATCTTAGGAAATATTTTTGAAATAGCAACATTGGAGATTTATTCGGTAATTGTTATGTCAGCCATTTTCAAAATGGTCATTTTGGCTGCCATGGAAGCCAGTGTAGGTGTCAGAATTTAACATACGAGTATTTATTGCTATATACACACTTAATAACACAGATTTACATATATATAGTCCGTTATACATCTTGTAGTTTACTGCTTAATGACAATTTCATGTTGTTTTTTCTTTAAATAGCTAACATAGTTTATACTGGACTAGTATTTCAAGGGCAGCATCAGAATTAATGCCACCAAACACTATTTACATGGAGCAGGGGTGATAAAAACTATCCCCGATTTTGAAAAAACCCACCTTATGGATGGTCTCCAATTAGCAGTCTGAAAAACTCATTTTACAGTGACAAGATGGCTATAACATGTTTTATGACTCTGTATACCATATTCATACATAATATTGACTTATCTGTACAATACTCACCAAAAGCTATCCATTGATATACTACATGTCCATGTTCTAAAGAAAAATAACCACCTTTCACATTGATGCTATAAGTCATTATCTTGTCTGAATCGGGTGAGCATTTCACATTTGGTTCCAAGGATGGAACTTTCACAACTATTCAATCCCTAATTAGCACTAATTAGAGTCTTTCTTAAGTAGCTTTTCCCACTAAATATTTTTTCATGAGTAGTGGATTTGGGCTCAGTGAGATATCCTCTACCAAATAGCAAAGGAATTTCGAATGGAACTTTCACAACAATTAAATCCATAATTAGCATTTGACCTCTTCTTAAGTGCACTTTCCCGCATTATAATTTTTTCTTAAATTGGTAATTCTGAATCGGGTGAGCATACTCTACATTTTACATTTGGTTCCAAGGATGGAACTTTCACAACAATTAAATCCCTAATTAGCACTAATTAGTCTTTCTTAAGTAGCCCTTCCCGCAAAATATTTTGTCTTAAGTAGTGGATTTGGGCTCAGTGAGATGTCCTCTAATAAGTAGCAAAGGAATTTTGGATGAAACTTTCACAATTAAATCCCATTTTGGGGGTAATTTCAGTAGCGCCCCTTATTTACTCCCGCACTATATTTACTTAAGAATTGGGTTTCTGTAGTCAGTTGGGGTTCCTCTACACCTCAACCACCTCAAAACGTTTGGAACTACCGCAATAATTAAATCTCACTTGTCTCCCGGTCTATTACCGTTATCAATGAACTCTAACGCGGAAGTCAACTGTCTCACTAGACAGATGTCATCTGCCATTGAAACCCATGTTAAATTGCCCAACTTCAAACGAAGATTGCCAATAGAACGGGTTCTCATTGGCACTAACAACATACACCATTGCGAACATACATTATATAAGCATTTATTTTCACTCCAAAATTGAGAACATTTCCGTCTCAGTTGTTTGCTATATAACCGCATCTGGCTGTAGTACCGGTCGGAACAGGCCTCAGATTACAGTTATCTTCCCATTTGGTTGTCAAAAATCCGGAAATTTGACCGCGCAAGTAGTCTGCTGTTTGACTGTGATTATTTCATGGCAGACAGCTATGAAGTGGCAACTGTTTGACTGAAGTGACAGGGGATAGCATGTAGTTTGTAAACATGTGTAACTTGTTGACATTGAAGACTTGTTTGTGGTAGTTCCGGCCCATGCAAAAGTAGTGCTTTTTGTGTAAAATGGGTGTACTCCGGCCTGGTTTAGAGGGTGTGTCTGTTTAAACCAATATGCTAGGAGAATGAGCTAGATAACAGGGGTTGTCCTTTTCAGGGTATGTGTCCTCCAGGCAGGCAAAGGTACATACACAACTTCAAGGGCCTGCTGATATTAATAAAAATGTTATAGCCACTAAGGCTATATAGAAACATATAGCAAAATTAATTGTGGTCTGAGGCCAACATGTGGTTCATTAACCGATTCACTCCGGCTGTCTCTTTCGCTGTACACCCATGTCTCAAAAGGTCTATGCACAATATTACAAAATAGCATGGCCCAAATACAGCCAGAAGGCTTACCATTAAACATACATATTGTTTTAATTCTTCACTATTTCCTAGAAGTGAATATGTGAACCATAACATGTGTCACAATTAGGAACTATTGTGCACCGAGATCAATGATCTCTCACCCGGAAGTGATCTGTGTAATAAGATGTAACCATTGTCATTGATGTACAGCCCATCCTATTTTCTTTTGTCGAAATTCTACTATCTAGAATCATATTTACATGGTTTTTAACTGTTATATTCCATGTATTTTCCGGATTATTTGGAGCCATATAGCTAACAGGTAACATTAAAATCAGTATGTATTTAGCACGGTGTATAAAATAGATGCGATTCGATTCGACAAATATTCCAAGTGACATTTTGAGTCAATTTTGACACATGGTGACATGGACTTGAGGAAGTTGAGCACGGCACAGGTTCCCCAAAACAACAAAACCGATTGTGTTGTGGTTGTTGTAGCGTAGTGAGACCAGTCTCGGTGATCATAAAGGAAGGACTTTCCTTTGGCACTGTCACTCGATCGATATAAAGAGGGGAATAAATTTTATTGGGCGCACTTATCTTTTTACTGTCTCCCGATCGACATCTAGAGTGGAATAAATTTTATGGGGCACAATTTTACGAAACGCCGTCTACATTAATAAAGAAATATTTAAATAAATATATTTTACCTTCCTTTCTTACATTTTCAACCAACTCTGTTATTCACATATTATATTGATGATATTTAACTTATAAACATTTATCACTTACCTGGATTAGATCCCATAACCTTCATACCAACTTCACTTGTTCACCTATAGATGTATCCACTCGACCAATGAGTTGTTATTGAAAGACTACCAATGTTTTATCCTTATGAACTTCCTGAATCTTAAACCAGAAGTTGACGGAAATTAACGAAAATTGACGAAATTATACAAATTATTACGGACACAGTAATATAATATTATCTTGATAGGCTTTGATTGCCTGAACTGACACCGTCAGTTGAAAAAAATCGATATGATCGTGATATTCGTAAATTAATTTGTTATCATGTCATACATTGCACGCATTTGTCACTGAGTGCATGAATGTTGCTGAAATAAAGGTATAAAACACAAAAATGCATTATTTGTCAATTGAGATCATTATTATGCTGGAAGGTGAAAGTAGTTGTGAGAAAAGGAAATTACAAACTTGTGAGGATAGTAAAAGTAGTAAAAAAAAGAGAGGTGTATTGAAATATTTAAATTTTCATAGATTATTAAAAATTGTAGAAGATGAACAACAAACAATAGAATTTTGTCAAAAATTTAATCTGTTACCTAAATCATCACAATGTAAAAACTGCAAAGAAACATTAGATAAAATATTTACAGTCAAAAGAAAAGATCGTGAAAGAGTAACTTATAAATTTCATTGCAATAAAAGAGAATGTAGAAATAAAGGGAATCAAATTTCAATCGGATCAAACACTTGGTTTGCTTCATCGAACGTGTCACTGAGGAAAAGTCTGCTTTTGGTGTATTGTTTTGTATATAGACAGGACTATGGTAGTGCTATCCGAGAAACTTCTATAACATCTGGAGAAAATAGCGACACACAAAGTTCCGATGATACACGTAAATGTGTTATACAGACATCAAGTAGAACGGTAGCAGACTATTACAATTATTGTAGAGAGGTCTGCTCCTTTATTGTTGAAAAAGGAAGAAAAAAAATCGGAGGATAAGGAACCACAGTTGAAGTGGATGAAGCACAATTTGGAAAGAGAAAATTTCATTGTGAAAGATTGGTTGAAGGACAGTGGGTATTAGGGGGCATATGTAGGGAAACCAGACAAGTTTTTCTTGTCCCTGTCGAAAACAGAAACAGAGAAACTTTAATTCCTATTATAGAAAGTTATGTTCTTCCTGGTACAACAATAATCTCAGACTGTTGAAAGCATACAACTCACTGAAGGATATTCCAAATCACTATATTCAGAAGACTGTCAACCATTCGGAGCATTTTGTAGGTATGACCTCCCTCCCTCCCTCTCTCTCTCCTCTCTCTCTCTCTCTCTCTCTCTCTCTCTCTCTCTCTCTCTCTCTCTCTCTCCTTCCCCCCCCTCTCTCTCTCTCTCTCTCTCTCTCTCTGGTGTGTGTGTGTGCATAAAACATTGAAAAAGGAACAGAATGGTAAGTATTATATATATATATATATATATATATATATATATATAATAATAATATTTGATAGAGTAGTTTATTTGGTCACCAATGATATGGTGTGAGCAATATTTAATAGTAAAAATAATATACAAAGTGATTTCAATAACACATTTTATTTTACAGATCATTTTACAGATCCTGACAGCGGTGCATGCACCAATGTCATAGAAAATACATGGTGGTGTGTGAAACGTAGACTGCCATCCAGTCACACCAGAAGAGGTAACTACGATCTGCACTTGTGTGAATACATGTACAGGACAATAAGAAATGAGGATGGAATATATGAGGCCTTTTTAAAGGATTGTGCTCAGCTGTATCACGCTTGAGGTAGGTAATGTTCATCACTACATTGGTTTATTAGATAATAGTATTTGTTGTTTATGTGTCATGGACACCAACAAGCAATATCGGAGCACTGTTTTCATGGATACTTACCTGTGTAGATATTGACCTTACTATTTATTATGATGATGATGATGTTCTTTCTATATCTATTACACACAATGTATGTGTCACGTTCTTATATATATAAAAAAATACAACTATTATATATATGGGCCTTAAATGTGACACAGTGCCATAAGAAACTCCTACCTTAGAATTTACCTTAGAATCAAGATCTATATTATATGATGCAGTATCCTGTAGCAAAGAGCTACAAACACAACACAACATAGGCTGGCATGCTTATTTACAAGATATGCTTGATGGTAACAACACTGACAAAAGTATTAACTAACACTAAAATTCACCCAAAATCAAACTCTAGCTACGTAAACAAAATCCTTGATGACAGATATTACGAACACTTTAAAATTCTGCAAATATTTAAACATATTAAAAACAAATATGAAATGGCAAATTACTTGAAATATAAAAAAAAAATACCAATTTTAGACAAGCTCTCACAAAACTATGTTTATGTGTTCACAGACTGGAGATAGAGGTAGGACATTATAGGAATATCCATAGAAATGACCGTATATGCCGGCTGTGTCAAAAAGAACCAGAAGATGAGATTAATTTTTTGACTCGGTGTCCAATAAATATGCATTTAAGAAAAATACTATACTATTATAAAGTCGGTCAAATAATTATGTTCTGAGTTCACATTTCTGTCTGAACTGAAAGAAATGTGTTTTTCTTCTTGACAGCCCAGAACAAGTAACTCCAACTGTTGGGCAATTCTGTTATGAAATGTTCAACCATAGGCAAAATGAACTTACCAGACCCTCTACTACAACACCAACTTGAATAAACATGTATACTCACTCAGTGACACTGCACACATTTATGTGTACATGTTATAACTATTACACGTATACAGGGGTTTCCCTAGAGCGATAAGCCGACACGGCCCGTGCTCCCTTAGCCAGCCAAGTAAGCGCCTTCTTCAAGTTCTTGTCTGGTAAGCGCCTTAACTGCAGGACTGTGTCGGCTTAATTTGTAACATGTATACAAAACAATGGAGCTGTGATCCGTAACGTCATTCACCACACATTATCACACTTCCATTTGGTATCTCTGCAATTCTTTAGATGTTCACTTTGAGGTCCATTGATCGCACCGTTTTAATTGTCGGCGGGCTTGTGCTGGTCACGTGGTACAGGTTATCCCAAGGGCTGAGTTCAGCCAGACCGAGCAAAAACAAAACGTTCGCTACACTGGTTTGTGTGCTTCACGTTAAACCAAATGGACACGACAGACACCAATCAAATAGTTCGCGAACATTAGGAAGAACGTTCGTTGGCTGAACTGAGGAAAGCTCTTGGCGTAATATACATCACGCTTCAGAGTCAGCTGACACCCACGTGTCAAGAGACATCGTTGCGGACATTAAACAGTACAGTTACACAGAAGTAAATCTTGATGTAAATTTGTAGAAAAACAATAGTTGTTTGCATCAATGAATACCTAACTGCAGTTTCGGTTATTTCCTTTGTCTTTGTTCATTTTGTACCTATGGTCGAGAGCACGCACTGAGATCGCTGTTTAGTTTCAACCAAAGGATGTACTCTCTCACAGTAACATACAATTTAATTGTGAATGCTGTACATTTATTTATTTACTGTAATGAAATAAACAAATAAGCATCACTCAATAAAATCATGGTGATTTGGCACAGCTTGTTGAAGTGGAATGGACAGAACTAATAATTACGAATATATCACATTATACAAGAAAACAAACAAGTAAGTACTGTTTATGTATTTATTATTAATGAAATAATGGTTATATGCCTAACGAATTCCTCGCTGAGTAGTCAGTGAAATGTGGAAAAATTCTGACTATCTCGCCATAGCCTGGACATACAAACTACGAAAATTACACATTACACAATAAAAACAAAACAATAAATGAATGTTGTCTTGTTCATATATTTATTATACCAAATTGAACCTCAAAGTGTGCACTTATGACAAATAGTTGCGAAGTAACGTGTAACAACTTCACCCAACATAAAAATGCTACACTGAGAAAATCCTGGCGATCTCGCCACAGCCTGAAAAAGTGAAATAATAAGAAATGTAAACTTAAAAAATGTTACATTACATGATGAAAACAAACCATAAATGTGTACATTACGTGTATTTATTATAATAAACTGTACCCATGAAGATATTGTCAAGTAATATGTAGGCGACTTCGCCCAACAGAAATCCAAATCGTAGAAAATCCTGGCGATCTCGCCCCAGTCTGAAAAAGTGAAATATATCTAAACACAGCAACCTCGTCGGTTCAGTACATACTTTAGTATTTAGTATATATCAAATAATCGTTAAAATGTAAACTTAAACAAGAAAAATCCTGGCGATCTCGCCCCGGCTTGCAAGTGAAATCGTCAGAAATTTATGTAAACTACCAATGTACATTTTACAACAAGAAAATCAAAACATGACTACTGCACATGTATTTACTTAATGAAGTAAACATTAAACTGCTTGTAACTTGAATATTGTTGAGTTATAATGTACTGGCGACTTCGCTAAACAGATATGCAACATGGAAGTAAATATGGCGATCTCGCCAAAGCGTGTCCCAACCCAAAAATAGTAGTATAAGTGGTATAACCCTGTAGTTTTGGCACAAAAACATGTTGATAATGACAGTAGATATATACTGTAATATATGTTGTAATGTATGTCTAATATGTATGATAACTTCGCCTAACGATGAAAATAAGTCCTGGCAAACTCGCCCGGGGCGACTTCGCCAGGGCGAGATCGACACGGGGCAAGATCGCCAGGCTCCAATGATTTGATTGATTATTATCCAGGGCTCACCCTGGATCAAAAATACCTGTAGCCAAAATATTAGCCAAATGGAATTTTTATTAGCCATATTGAAAATGCTTTAGCCAAATTTGTTTTACGCAGTACTATATAGAGTATTTATATATGAATATGAAAATTTATCTTTTTCAGCTAATTGTGTACAAACTGGAATAAATGGGAATCCTTAATGGGGATAGGGGCGGTTAATATATTACTTCGAGTTTTTTCAGCGGGGGTGGGGTTGGGATGGGGTTAAGCAATATCTTCAGAGTCTGAAGCCAGTACCCCATACACCCACCCCCACTTCTAAGGCCTATGACATTAAATTAACAAACATACAGAAATATGGGGGTGGGTGGATGTTTATGGATGGTGTTGTTTTTTCTTTCTTCCTTTTTCCCCAAATAAAAATTTGAGAGCTTTTTTTTATTTTTTATATAGAACTCGTTATTTCTTTAAATAGCAATCTTTATTTTAGTTTGAATAACTTTTTTTTTTTTTTTTTTTTTTTTTAAATTATATAAGTGACCCATCAATTCCCCACCCCAAACAATTTCATAATTTGTGCCATGTTGTTGCTTTTGATTTCAGCGTCGTGTTAAATGCTTGTTGTGATTTCTGCTTACAAAATACCTCAGCTAAGAATACCGACTTCACCACAGTATACTCCATTTATTAAAAAAAAAAAACAAAAAAAACCCTAACAACAAATCCTTTAATAAAATTAAAATTTACTGGTCTTTTTAAAATCCAGCTAACTTATTAAATGTCACCTCACAGTCTTACAAATTTATATCTAAAATTATCTAACAAATATGATTACTGTAAACTAATTTTATTCAGTGTACATTTAACTGCAATTTGTATAATTTAAATACTGCATGTTCATTTCCGGCGATCACGATCTGCATGCGTGCTCTCGACCATGGGTACGAAACTAACAAAGACAAAGGAATAAACAAAAACTGCAGTTAGGTATTCATTGATGCGAATAACTATTGTTTTTCTACAAATTTACATCAAGATTTGCTTTTGCGTAATCATATTGTTTAATGTCCGCAACAATGTCTCTTGACACGCGGGTGTCAGCTGACTCTGAAGCGTGACGTATATTTGCACCGAGAGCTGTCCTCAGTTCAGCCAACGAACGTTCTTCCTAACGTTCGCCAACTATTTGATTGCAGTTAGTCGTGTCCATTTGGTTTAACGTGAAGCGCACAAACCAGTCTAACGAACGTTTTGTTTTCGCTCGGTCTGGCTGAACTCAGACCTTGAGATGGCCTACATGTCTTTTGGCCCTAAACTGGCATGTGTATTCAAATTGACACGCATTGTCGGTCTGTTTTTATTACTTTGGTTCAAAGATTTTACAAATTAAAAATAACAAGTTATAGATCTTCCAGACATTGCTGTCATACATGTTGAATGCATGCCATTAAAATTAATACCCGTGATTATTAAAATAAGCAAACATAAGGCCTACGCTGTATTCTGCATGACACCGTTTCTCGTTACCGGTTGCAAGATCGCTATTATGCTAATTGAATATTTGGTAGTATTATTATGTTTGAGGTGTCGGATAGATTATGTATCCATTTGTTCACATCAGAAGACAGAAAATGACTTAGCCAAAATTTTAGCCACTTGCAAAATTTATTAGCCATTTTTTGTAAAAATTAGCCAATGGCTAATTTGGCTACCGACAGCACAAGCCCTGATTTTCGTCTGTAGCCTGTTTCGGTGAGGGCCCTGTTTCGGGGCCATTTGAAGATTTCTGACGTTGTTGATATTTGCATGGGGGAAAGTAAACAAATGTCTTTCACATTCACAAAAATGTTCGTAAAAATAAGGTTAAAATGAGCAAAAAAAGCAAGATCGAACTTTACCCAGTCATATATATATTATTGTGATGTTTATTGCTGTGCCGTAAGTTTGTAACGTTTATCCATTGCCCATTGGATCAAATTTTCCATATGCAATCACAATTTAATAAAATCAGGCATATGTGCTTTATTTAAGAGCCTCAACACATACAACAACATATTTTAATAAATTTTAGACTAAAACTTTAATTACAATACCTTTGGTAACCTTTTCAGGATAAGATGTATGAAGATGACACATTTTCACATTTAAAAGTTATTTTTATCCTGGCACATCGAAAATGCGGAGTGAAAATATGGCAGAACGACAATTATTCATATCAAACATTTTAAGTACAGCCAATAAAAAGAAATATTTCGGAACTGAATGGAACTGATTATTCATTTTGTTATTTTTGTTTCTATATATGTCCTTTGCGTGGGTTGCATTATATGCATTATTAATATTTATGCCATTAAAGGTTGGTTTTTTTTTTTTGGTGGGGGGTATTATTCTTTTTTATTATTATAAAAAAAAATATTGTCAGTACAGGTCATTACTTATTTTAAGGCTTTCATTTATTTACTTTTTAAAACTTATTATTTCCTTTAAAATTTTTGTTTAATATTATTATTATAGGTCATTGGTTACATGTGTTTCAAAGGTTTTTCTCTCTCTTTTTTTTGTTTAATTATTATTGCAGGTCATTAATTATTTTAAGGGTTTTATTTATTTATTATTAATTTTTGTTCTTTTTTGTTTTAATTTTTTTAGTTATAATTACTGGTTATTAGAACTTATTATATCGATTCCACCTGAAATCTGGGCAGAAAACGCACACTTGTTTTTGCTGTTAAACTTGTAAACATCGGAGATCCAATAAATGTCAAAATGTTAAAAAAACGGACCATAGATGTTTACCTTGGTGAACTACCCAGTCATAAACACGGCACATTTCTTAATATCCCTTTTCTATTAGTTTCGAATACTGTTATTTGAAAGAAAACATTTTTAAAACTATTTTTTTCTGTTCTCAGCTGTACTGCTATTTTGTTATTGAAGTCACATGATTGTCACGGCGTCTGCTGGCAAAACTCTCTTTACAAATACTTGCCAAAAATATATGGTCCTTATATGTTTTAACATAAACATATTTCTGAATATCTGTTTGTATATTTATTAAAATTCAGAATGCAGCTTATATTTTTTAACCAAACAATTTTGTTCAACAATTAACGCAATTGCAAGCAGGGTTTCTGCCAGAGGGTAAAATGGGTATGGCGCCATACCCAAATTATTATTTTTTTAAGTTAACATTTTGACCAAATTAATTACTTATTATTATTGTATGATTTTCTTAAGCCTAACCCTAAATGTAACCCATTTTCTTTGTGGAGGAGGCCCCCCATAGACTGTGGTTGCATTCAATTCCATAGCGCCATACCCAAAAATTTCTTTCTGGCAGAAACACTGGCAAGACATCAGAATTGTTATATTCGTGTTCCTAAAATGTTGTCTGTTAACATTGGTCCTCGAGGACTCCATTTTGTAATTTGTCTTAAAATATTTAAATGATTTTTCATAAATTATTATACGTGCATGTTTTGTTGAACAACATACAAGTTTTGATAAAACACTGAAAAGTTTTGTTTTGGAAAGTTTTGCCTGTAAGCTATACCACTAAACGTTTCACTCACTAAAACAGGTGACGTAGTTAACAATATTTACTGCTGATGCATGCTACAGTTTTTAATACATGTGCAGTGATCTTTGCTACATAGCGGCCAGTTTAGTGCTCCTCTGAAGTGTAAAAATACTAATAAAAAGGTAGCTATTTGAATAACAACTGCCTGTGTATAAATATTGATATGATTTAGAATCGAATGCTTATGCTCACCGAAACTGGTCCACCCATGATAGTATTTCTTCACTTCAAATCAAATGAAAGAAAAAAAGAGAAAGACATGTTTTATTTAACAACGCACTCAACACATTTTATTTACGGTTATATGGCATCAGACATATTGTTAAGGACCACACAGATATTGAGAGAGGAATCCCGCTGTCGCCATTTCTGATTAGCAGCAAGGGATCTTTTATATGCACCATCCCACAGACAGGGTAGTACATACCACAGCCTTTGATATACCAGTCGTGGTGCACTGGCTGGAACAAGAAATAGCCCTTGGGCCCAAATGCAGTAGTGTTTTCCCTAGCTTGTTTTAGCATGGTGCAGCACCATGCCTCACTAGTCTAGCACCATCTTGCCTTAATCAGTGCCATGCTGCACTGAGTTTAAAAAAAACTTTTTCAATAATTAATTCTAAAATTGCCTTGATAAAACACTAAAAAAAATTATTATTAATTAATAAAAATATCTCTGTTATATATTTTGCCATTCATTTATTAAAGTAAGAACATTAATTACATGTTTATTTCAATTATTGTTTTTGTCTTTAATGCAAAAAAAAGTGCCCTGAAAATTGTCAACATGTGTTTTGTCTACCATGCCTTGCCAAATTTCTAGGGAAAACACTATGCAGCAAGGGGTCTTTTATGTGCACTTTCCCACAGACAGAAAAACACCACGACCTTTGACCAGTTGTGGTTTGTGGTGCACTGGTTGGAATGAGAAAAAAACACAATCAGTTGAATGGATCGACTGAGATGATTCGATCCTGCGATGCAAACACCTCAAAGGAGCACTCAACTGACTGAGCTAAACCCCGCCTCTCTGTATGAATAAATAATGTCAGTAAGCCAGTTCCTGCCCTTTTTCAGTGATTTCATTAATAGCAGATACGTACTGGTATAATAAATAATGTCAGTAAGCCAGTTCCTCCCCATTTTCAGTGATTTCATTAATAGCAGATACGTACTGGTATAATCAGAACATGAATTAATAACATCAACAAATATACTCATAACATGTCTTTAACAGGTATAAAATTTGATTTTGTCGTTTGTGTGGTTTTAGTGTTTGCACGAACAATTTTTCCAGTGGTTCAGATACAAATAAAAAGGTTAACCGGCAACGGTAATCAAATGAGAATCTAAGATGGGCGATTTTCGTAGCTTTTCTCCAAATTCTTATCATAAATACTAAATTATTATTATTATTTGGTATGCTGGGACTAACTTGAAAGCTGCCATTTACATTTCAGCACACTACCCCATTGGTTCTGTTACAGGGGAGTACTTGTTGGCACCAAACAATAGTCTGAACAAAACAGGGATTTCCTGGAAGCTTTGAGCTTCCGGGTCTGAACGGAAAGACCCGAAGTTCTGTGAATCCTTGATCAATCCAATCGATGCTACAACTCAGTGTTTCATCATGTTCTAATTTCCACTTCGTTATTTTAAACGTACTATTTTCTTCACTGTGTATGTCATATTTTAATAAATTGATTTAGCAAGGGTTGTACTTGTTTTCATTACAATACATCTTTCAGAATTAATGCATATATTTCAACGTAACCACACAGGTGTCAAAAAGTAAATAAATATACAGAACTTCACATAAGTTTTTTTCGCTTCCTATTTATTGCACAAGTTTATTGTGCGCAAGAATATTTCCCACGAGACTTTACATTTCACCAACGGTGTCCTTTTTGCTTTTTTTTGCATTAGGTCCTGACATTTTACAACTCTATAACTAAATGCCGGGCTAAGGTGATGTCACATTTAATAAATACTCAAAACCGCTTTAATTTCCAAACCGCATATTGTTTTCCGCACGTAGCGAAATGATCAAAGGGAACGTGCGACTATGTTACTAAATGTTATTGACACTTCTAATGACAGTGCTGACTTTGTAATTGACCGCAATGTCGAGTTCAAATGGATACATTGTTTTTTTTTCTCAAACCTGCAATGCTAGGCCTGTTCTCTTATTATTTTATTCCAAAAATAGTTATATTAGCCAAAACACGTCAGTTTACATTTTCTGAAGAGCGATTATAGTTTTTGCACGAACGATCCGTCGTTCGTGTCAATATTGATTTTGCATAACCGACAGACGAACGACAAAATCGTTCGTACCAATTTTTATGCCCTGCTTTAATGACATCACATGCATGCAATTTGTAGGCTTTGCTTTGACATTATTAAATTATAGAGTTGAGTCTCTAGGTTTTTAAGCATGGAACGTAATAGCTGAGATGCGTACCAAAGGACAGCATGTTTGACTTTAGTTGGATGTAAGCATGTAAATAATTGAAATTAATCAATTTTCAGACAATGACAATGTATGTAAATAATGATTTGCTTGTGAATGTGAAATGTTAGTTTTTCTTTCTTATTTCAGTGTGTAGCACCTGGGGCAATGGTTAAAAATGTTACATATCTGCTTGTCAGCGCTTTGACTGTTGTTTTCGTGTTTGTAAGTTTTGTTTATTGTTTTGTCATTTTTTAATCACAAAGTATCACATTTGCATAAAAAACTGGCTTCTGTACACTGCATATTCAGCAGCCAACGGTCACACAACTACCTATAGTGTTTACCCTAGACATTTGCCAAGGCGTGGTACACTAAACACTTTTGGGGCATTTTCATCATCTTCAGCAGCCAACGGTCACACAACTACCTATAGTGTTTACCCTAGACATTTGCCAAGGCGTGGTACACTAAACACTTTTGGGGCATTTTCACCATCTTCAGCAGCCAACGGTCACACAACTACCTATAGTGTTTACCCTAGACATTTGCCAAGGCGTGGTACACTAAACACTTTTGGGGCATTTTCACCATCTTCAGCAGCCAACGGTCACACAACTACCTATAGTGTTTACCCTAGACATTTGCCAAGGCGTGGTACACTAAACACTTTTGGGGCATTTTCACCATCTTCAGCAGCCAACGGTCACACAACTACCTATAGTGTTTACCCTAGACATTTGCCAAGGCGTGGTACACTAAACACTTTTGGGGCATTTTCACCATCTTCAGCAGCCAACGGTCACACAACTACCTATAGTGTTTACCCTAGACATTTGCCAAGGCGTGGTACACTAAACACTTTTGGGGCATTTTCACCATCTTCAGCAGCCAACGGTCACACAACTACCTATAGTGTTTACCCTAGACATTTGCCAAGGCGTGGTACACTAAACACTTTTGGGGCATTTTCACCATCTTCAGCAGCCAACGGTCACACAACTACCTATAGTGTTTACCCTAGACATTTGCCAAGGCGTGGTACACTAAACACTTTTGAGGCATTTTCACCATCTTCAGCAGCCAACGGTCACACAACTACCTATAGTGTTTACCCTAGACATTTGCCAAGGCGTGGTACACTAAACACTTTTGGGGCATTTTCACCATCTTCAGCAGCCAACGGTCACACAACTACCTATAGTGTTTTCCCTAGACATTTGCCAAGGCGTGGTACACTAAACACTTTTGGGGCATTTTCACCATCTTCAGCAGCCAACGGTCACACAACTACCTATAGTGTTTTCCCTAGACATTTGCCAAGGCGTGGTACACTAAACACTTTTGGGGCATTTTCACCATCTTCAGCAGCCAACGGTCACACAACTACCTATAGTGTTTACCCTAGACATTTGCCAAGGCGTGGTACACTAAACACTTTTGGGACATTTTCACCAACTTCAGCAGCCAACGGTCACACAACTACCTATAGTGTTTACCCTAGACATTTGCCAAGGCGTGGTACACTAAACACTTTTGGGGCATTTTCACCATCTTCAGCAGCCAACGGTCACACAACTACCTATAGTGTTTACCCTAGACATTTGCCAAGGCGTGGTACACTAAACACTTTTGGGACATTTTCACCAACTTCAGCAGCCAACGGTCACACAACTACCTATAGTGTTTACCCTAGACATTTGCCAAGGCGTGGTACACTAAACACTTTTGGGACATTTTCACCAACTTCAGCAGCCAACGGTCACACAACTACCTATAGTGTTTACCCTAGACATTTGCCAAGGCGTGGTACACTAAACACTTTTGGGGCATTTTCACCATCTTCAGCAGCCAACGGTCACACAACTACCTATAGTGTTTACCCTAGACATTTGCCAAGGCGTGGTACACTAAACACTTTTGGGACATTTTCACCATATTCAGGGCACTTTGTTTTCCTTATTAAAGACAAAAAATTAATTTAAAAAAACAAGTAATTAATATGCTTGCTTTAATAAAATGAATGGTAAAATATATAACAGGGATATTTTATTAATTAATAATACATTTTCTGAGTGTTTTATAAAGGCAAATTAGGAATTAATTACTGAAAAAGGCTTGTTTAATCTCAGGGCAGCAGGGTGCTAATTAAACCAAGATGGCACTAGACTATTGAGGCATGGTGCAGCACTATGCTAAAACAAGCTAGAGAAAACAGTAACCTATGTTTAGAACCAACTGGATGATAGGTCAAATACATGTATCATGAAATGTCAAAATAATGTCAGCAGTGGAATGGTACATATCTACTGACCTGGTGGTCTAGCATCATGTACAATGTCTATTGTAATTTGGTAATGTTGATTTGTATCACTTTTTGACTGAGTGTTATCAAAGCATGGTAACCTATAGAGCTGGGCGGCATACTGTATATACTACTAGTATTCAGCAATACCATATCGAGCAAATTTCAAAGTACCAATATAATTAATTTCGGTTTTGAAAAATGTTGCCCACCATTTAGCAAAGCACTAAAAATATATCTGATGAATGCAAAATAGCTGAAAAGAAGAGAGAGGTGAGGGCTATGCATGTGTAAGGAATTTAATTTTACTTAGATGAAATTAGCGAGTGAGACTTAACTCGGGCAAGCATTTAAAGCCGAGTATACCAAAAATACTGCTCGATATCAGTATCGGTATTGGTATTGTATCATTGCTATCAATATACAAAATACTGATACCAATACTGAATGTGAAATTACAATACCGCCCAGCTCTGGTAACCTATAACCAGTGCAAGATAAATTATTGGTAATTTAATTAACTTTTATATGTACATATTTATTTTATGTTTTTGATGTTTGCAGTATTCAGATGATCTCAGACCTGAAAATGTCTGCACTCATTTAAAACACAATTAGTTAGCAGGGAACAATATTTTAATTTTACGTAAACACTCAGTTTATGGTAATTACCTATACTACAGTCCATCCCATACTCCTACAATTTTTCTTTTTTTTTAAATAATTTCAGTTTGGTTTGATATAAGAAGAAAAGTAAAAGTGTTTAGGAAAGAATTTTTTTTTTTTTTTTTTAGAAATCAGTTGGCTCAGAAATAAATAACTTGTAGTAAATTCCATAGTATTTAAAAAGGCGTTCTCTGTGGGATGGACTATAAGTAACCAATCGTTTGGATATGTGATATATAATTAGCATTGAAATTATTTATCTTCTTAAGTTAGAATTTTAAAATTTCAGAACATGTACATGTAACTATTTATCACATAATCGGTTTACAGTTTGTGTGAACTTAAAATTGTGTAATTAACGGACACATGAACAGAACAGTTCAGATAAAATATTGTTCCATTTATTGTTTTATTTAGTTTATATTAGATATTTTATTTAGATTTTTTTGAATTAATTATGTAACAGAACACGATTTATTGTTTTTTACTCCACAGATTGCACCTGTGGCTTCAGAAATTCACAACAATGAGCCCCTTGCCAGGAATTTGTAAGTTGATGTCTTTAAAAAAACCCATTTTACTGCATAAATGTATATATAAGCAGTTTATAATCAGCAATGTTTTAACATGCTTTAACATAGAGATCTGAAAGCTTGTACATAAATAATTTTTACAAAAGTGTAAATTGTATTAGATCTTAGCTGGGAGTATTTTTTGTCTCCAGTCTCTTGGAACGGGACATACTGCAGCGGTCTAGGATCGACCCCTGTCAATGTGCCCATTGGGCTATTTCTCATTCCAGCTAGTGCTCCACAACTGGTGTAACAAAGACAGTGGTATGTTCTATCCTGTCTGGGATGCTGTATATAAAAGATCCCTTTCTACTTATTGGAAATAGTAGTCCATTGCGTGACGGCAGCAGGTTCCACTCTTCATTATCTATGTCGTCCTTAACCATATGTCTGATGCCATATGAACATATTTAAAATGTGTAGAGTTCATTGTTAAATAAAACATTCCTTCCTTCTTTTGTATCTAGTCACGTTGATTATCATATTAAATTTGGTAAATGAAGGTCAGTTGATTTCTAAAGAGTCACAGCTTTAGATCTCACTAATTTGGGAACAACAGGCTTTTTGTCTGCCATGAGCACACCAAGGTGTTTTTATTGCAGTAATGTCAATAATAGCTGGTAAAGAGTTGTACATACGGTATTCAGAAATTCATTTCAAGTTATTTGAATATATTACAGCTTAGGCTTTTCGTCTGTTATGAGCACACCAATTAGGTCGTTTTAGTGCAGTAATGTTTAATAGTAGATGGTAAATAGTCGTACATATTCAGAAATGCATTTCAAGTTATTTGAATCTAATTACAGCTTAACATTCCATTGGCTTTGAGGTGAAATGTTTTAAGGTTAGCACTTTTGGGCTTGTTTGTTTTGGGCATATTTACTCTGGGCACACCCTTTACCGCCTTAGCTTTGGTGCAATGTAAAGCCCTTATATGCCTGACAAGTTCTGTTGAATTACTTATAACCTAAGTTGTATTTAATGTTGAATAATTGTTTTAAAAATATTTGAACAAATTAATATTTTATATTTATTAAGTTGTTATATTTTTATGTTAAGTTGTTACATTTTTATATTTTTATATTAAGTTGTTATATTTTTGTGTTATTGCATGTGGACTATATCTTTCCATATATGATTAAATGATTATGTACAAGTTATGTAGATGAAGTGTTAATATAAACAAACAGCATACAAAATTAAAATGGGCAAGAAAAAGAATCAATCACCATTGTGAGGTGTAGATAAGACAATTCCAACCCTCTGGACAAAGTGTTGTTTCTGTTTATTCTGTATACTATATTATATACCAGCACATTTCCTTGGTGGTCTGTACTGCTTGGCAATTAAGTTATTTAAATACCAAATGTTTAAGATCATTAACCAAATACATGTCTAGTTATGTGCATTTGTGATACACATGCATGCACAAATGCACCTGCGCGCACACGCATGGTAAAATTGGGAACCAAATTTACTTGGGCCTCGAGTTGGTCATATGGTTACTGTAATATGCAGACCCCTTTTAGAGTTACAGCACTTGTATCAGATGAGTAACACCCTGTAACGTTGACCCATTTGTTTTATCTGTTTTATATATATATATATATATATATATATATATATATATATATATATATATATATATATATATACACCCGGTATATATGTCACATTTTATTGACTACTAGGCATGCGCTACAGCAGCTTGCTCTGAATGTGCACGTTAAACCCTATATGACCTGACCTGATTGGCTAGTGTTGATCCAGATAAATCGATAAATCTGACCCCATTTTGGCAAATTTTGATGATACCCAAGTCAGGCTTTTTGCCAGAGGGTACAAATAGGCCTAATTGTCATGAAGGTTTATGATGTTTCATTATTATTAGGGGTCATACATACATGTATGTTGCAGAGAAAAAAAAAAATCAGTTAAATCTGACCCTTTTCTTATTTTAAGTATAAGTTATTAGTAGTGAAATTTTACAGAAATGTAAACAGATTTCATTATTTTTATTTATTAAAAAATTTAATAATAAAAGTTATTTTCAGAATACATATTTCTGATTAACATTTTACCGATTTGGTTGAATGTTCTTTATTTTTGTGTGGTATACATGTAGGTAGCAGACGTTTGGGAGAATATTATCATTATAATACAGATGTAAAACATTAAATATTCTTCTGTTGTGTAACAGCTGGGAACACTTAATTTTGTTTAAAAGGAAAATTTTGTTTAAAAGAAAAATATTTTCCCTGAACAAGAAATGAGAAGATTGAAATCTGTATTTTTTTTTATATGCAGACGGATACGTCATATAACCGGACATTTTACTTGGTTCTGAAGGTGTCAGGTGTAGTGGGTTTCACTGTACCTGTATATCTGTCAATTCTTTTATCTGATTTGTAACATAAAATGTATCATTAATGCTTAGTAATTAAAAAGCAATGAGAAAAATAACATACATGTATTTATATGCAGTAAATGAATTTAAAAAAATAAAACACAATATTAATTTACATGAAATGTATTTATAATACATGTATGTAGTTTTCATATATCAGAGACTTGTTCATTTTTTAAAAATTGACATTTTTGCACCACTTCCGTCCTTAAATCTTCCTCACTTCTTTCTGAAAAAAAAAAGGTTTGCCGGTCTAGCTTGAACCCTGTTAAAATTAATTCATTCAGAAACGTAATCAAATTTGGTCAGGTAATTGCAATTAACATATTACATTAAAAAAGAAAAATTTACTTTTACTACCTAATTGTATTTCTGAATTTCAAGGGGCAGGACGTAGTCAGTGGTAAAGCGCTTGATTTGCTGTCGGTTTGGGATCGATTCCTGTCGGTGGGCCAATTGGGCTATTTCTCATTCCAGCCAGTGCACCGCGACTGGTATATCAAAGGCCGTGGTATGTGTTATCCTGTCTGGGATGGTGCATGTAAAAGAACCCTTGCTGCTAATCGAAAAGAGTAGCCCATGAAGTGGTGACATCGGGTTTTCTCTCTCAATATTTGTGTGATCCTTAACCATATGTCTGATGCCATATAACCGTAAATAAAATGTGTTGAGTGCATTATTAAACAAAACATTTCTTTCCTTCCCTTCTGAATTTCACTCACAAGTTGCTCCATTTTGTAAGTCAGTATATACAATGTCAATAAATTCATTGTAATTATTCATATTCATTGTATTCCTGATGTGTACCATATTCACCACTTGTATTGGTGGCAGCTCTATGGACAGCCCATCAACTATTTGATACATGCTCAGTGTTTCTGCCAGACAGAAATGTTTGGGTATGGTGCTATGGAATTGAATGCAACCACAGTCAACAAGGGTTATCAGGGTTTCTGCCAGAGGGTAAAACCGGTATGGTGGCATACCCAAAAAAATTTCAGATTTTAGTTTTTAAGTTAATCTTTTGTCAAAATTAATTACTCTTTATCATTACTATATGATTTTCTTAACTCTAACCCCAAACGTAACCCATTTTCTTTCTGTGGTTGCATTCAATTCCATAGCACCATACCCAAAAATGTATTTCTCCCCTACAAGGAAAATGGGTTAAGTTTAGGGTTACGGTTAAGAAAATCATATAGTATTGATAAGAGTAATTGATTTTGTGAAAAGGTTAACTTAAAAATAAACAAATCTGCAGAAATCCTGTTGCTTACATCCATTTAAGGTTAAAGCACATCTATCTTGGGCACATTCTCTGAATTTCCCAGCCAGATGGGTGTGGGTAATTTCTGATATGCTTCCATCAGAGAACTGTTCAAGCACGCCTCTCATGGGCACAACCTCTGACGTCTCCAGAGAGTTCTGGCCATGACAGGGTATAGGCAACCATTACACACCCACACACACATGCACACACACACTCACACTCTCACACTCTTCATAGAGTTGCGTTCCAAAATAAGTCTGTTATGGTATGCATAAATAATTCAGTATTAAATTCATAATATATTTTATCAGACTTCAAGCTACACAGAATGTATTCATTTAATGCTTCCTACCTTTTATTTATTTTTTATTATTTTTTTATTTTTAGGACATACAAGTCAGATTCTCTGAATAAGGAATATTATTGTTACTACTGTACCAGGGAGTATTATGAAGAGTAAGTTTGTGAGCTACTTACAGTATTGCATCCTAAATTTGTTTACAAATGCAACTACTGTTTCTATTGACAGATTATGATAATGGATAAAGCCAAGTCGTATTCGTATAGTAGCAGGATGTAACTTTTGACTTCACATGAATGACGTCTCATGCATAGCTACATTACAGAATTGCTCATTTGACCTCTGGGTCATCGTACAATGTGATATCAATAAAATTGATTAACAACTATAATTTATTGTTTTTGAATTGTGTAGCTACATGTATCTTGTAGCAAATCATGAAGCAATACTCAACAAAATTGTTCCTGTTGAGAAATGTAGACATTCGTTTAGCAAAACCAATAAATATGAAAACATAGAGACTGGATATATTCATGGTATTACCGATAGGTTCATGAGCATTTAACTAGTTGGCAAAATATTCTTTATTAGATGCTGTCATCATGGATAGTTTCTTAAGCATTACCTGTATCATGCATGCAGCAATGCAACATTTGTGTTTATCTGAGGGAGATGAATGGTGCATCGATCTTCATATAATGCTTATTTGATAATATTGACAGTTCTGTATTGTTTATTCAAGAACAGGAACCAGCTCAGTTGGTAGATTGCTCGCCTGAGGTGCTTTGGTCGCAGGATCGAACCTCCTTGGTGGACCAATTCTCTGATTGTTTTTTTTTTCTTCACATTTCAACCAATGCCATAGTACGTGTTCTGTTTATGGGAAAGTACATATAAAAAATCCCTTATTGCAAATGAACAAATATAGCAGGATTTCTCTGATGACTTCGAGTCAGAATTACCAAATGTTTGACATCCAGTAGTTGTATGATGATTAATAAATTAACATGCTTGGTTGATGTTAAACAAAACAAACTTTATTGCTTCTTTTAATATATTTATTTGCAGCCAGAATTATATTCAGAGAGAGTGCTATGAGAAGAATAAAGGTGACGAGAGACAGGAAGTAAGAAACAAAGAAGTCTTCAAGCCATGGTGCAGGGAGGCAGATGGGATCGGCTTTGTGAAAAGTAAGGATCAGTCCATATCGGTAGGCTATTTCTTGTTCCAGCCAGTGCACCACAACTGGTATTTCAAAGGCCGTGGTATGTGTTATTCTGTCTGTGGGATGGTGCACATAAAAGATCTCTTGTTACTAATGAAAATAGATAGCGGGTTTTCTCTGATGAATACATGTCAGAATTACCAAATGTATGACATCTAATAGCCGATGATTAATAAATCAATTTGCTCTAATGGTGTCGTTAAACAAAACAAAGTTTAACTTTATTTTTCATTTCTCTCTCTCTTCAGACTTCTCAGTCAAATCAAAAATTGTTTCCTAAAAGATTACAAATAAATTATCCATCTCCAATTCATCAACATAATTATCATACATTTGTATGTTTAAATAATATTTTAGTCAATGTAAAAAATGTCGGTAATTGATATAGCCCGTGGATAGCATGGACAACTCCATTTTTATTTCAAGCTCCTTAAGGGACATTCTCGTTATGCGATTAGTTGCCCCGACATGTTGCATGCAATTGAATTGTACTGTGAGAACACTTAAATCGGAACGACTTTAGTCTTATACGTTCTGATTTTTTTAGGGCTGACAAATCAAATGCAACAAGTTAATTGTGACTAATTGCAAAATGAGAACGCCACTTTAAAGAGACATTCCTGACTTTCTTGGTATTGTAACATGTTTCCAGCTAATAGAGGTTTTTTAACAATTATAATTAAATGCTAATTACACCGTCTTGCTTACAATATCACTTTCTGCATATTCAGTGTTTTTGGTCGTCCCAGTGTTTTCACTAGTTCAAACTGACTTTTACTTTGTAATACTTTTGGGTTTTTTAATACTTTTTGAGCTACTGCAAACATTGGGAAAACAAGAAACATATTGGGTGTACAAACAACAGTATTCCAAGAATTGTAAAGAAAATGTACTTAATACATTCTGTAATTTTAATACGTAAAAAAGGGCCCTATTTGCAAAAAAAAAGAGGATACAATAATACTAAAAAGTCAGGAATATCTCTTTAACTTTGGTGGCAATCACAGCAATGTGTATGTCTAATAAATAATTATTGTTGTACTAGTATGATAGCTCTTTCCAAATTATTATTGCTTTACTTTATTCAGTAACTATTTTTAAATTAGTATTTTCTCTTTCAGTCTGTCCCATTCCATCTGTGGCCAATGGAAATATTCACTGCCCGACAAGCAACAAAGTGTATGAAACATGTAACGTCAACTGTTCTGAAGGCTACACTCCAGTGACAGAACATCTAACCTGTCTAGAAAGTGGCAAGTTTGATGGAGTCGCCCAGTGTCGGAGAGATGGTATGTGTAAAGTTTGTTTTATTTAATGACACCACAAGAGCACGTTGATTAACTAACTAATCATTGGTTATTGGATGTCAAACATTTGGTAATTCTGACACGTAGTCATCAGAGGAAACCTGCTACATTTTTCCTAATGCAGCAAAGGATCTTTTATATGCACTTTACCACAGACAGGAAAGCACATGCATATCATGGCTTTTAACCAGCTGTGGTACGTGCAAGTCACATGATTCAGTAGAAATTTGGGATGTGATACGACTTAGGGTAACAAAAATCATTTCATTCATTAACAGCTGAAAACAGCATAAAGAATATTATAAAGTTACTATATAATATTGTGTACAATATGGGATATTAGTTTACAAATTCACTTGATAAAAAAACTCCCAGTTAGGCTTGGACAAGTGCAGTAGAATTCCACTGTATAATAACCTCCCCTCCCTCATATTTATTTCATAACTAATTTATAAGTTTCAAAGTTATCAATGAAACATACTTTTGTATGTTGTGAACTGGACAAACAAAACATGATTTACATTTTCATTTTGGTGTTAAATTTATAGAGTTTGACATGATTAAAAGAAACCTTACCAAAATATTACAGCATTACCTTAAACCGAATGATGTAATAATAATATAGCAAAGTATGGCAACAAAGCACACCTGTGTGGTAGCGCCTCCACGAGTCCAGTATATTGGACTCGAGTACTCGAGGGTCAAACTCGACCCAGACCCGAGTACCCGACGCTTACACTAGATGATGATGAGATTAAGGAATAAAGTAAAATGGCATTATGCATCTTAATTCCAACACTGAACATGGATGCCAAATCATGCCATTGTATTGCATTTACAAACCGGTTGATATGTTCAGTGTTGTGATGGACGGACGACCAGTTTAAAAAGAGAAACTAGTGCATAATCATAAAATTATTGTTTAACTTATATCATTGATATTTTATTGCTGAAATTATTGTCCTACATTGTCCATTGTATTAGTTGATCATTGTATTCCACCTTGTACAGGCGAGTACTGTGACGGCCTCAAGTCTTGCTAGACTCGACCCGTTCCCGAGTACTCGCGTACTCGTGGAGACCCTACTGTCTGGTATGATTGTGTTACTATCCCAGACCTGGTGGCTATCAAAATGACTTATGTCAATCAATTGAGAAAGTCATAAATGAAAATGTGCCTGTCACCAAATGTTGAAATTATTGATTACTGTTTAATCATGTACTGTTACATATACACGTAGTTAGATGGTGCAGTAAAATTCATCTAAACAGTAACAACTGAAAATTATTTCACTCGGGACACGAAATGGATGTTCATGTTATATATTTTAATAGTATTTTCTCTTTCAGTCTGTGCCATTCCACCTGTGGCCAATGGAAATATTCACTGCCCGACAAGCAACAAAGTGGATAAAACATGTAATGTCATCTGTTCTGAAGGCTACACTCCAGTGACAGAACATCTAACCTGTCTAGAAAGTGGCAAGTTTGATGGAGTCGCCCAGTGTCGGAGAGATGGTATGTGTAAAGTTTGTTTTATTTAATGACACCACAAGAGCACGTTGATTAACTAACTAACCATTGGTTATTGGATGTCAAACATTTGGTAATTCTGACACGTAGTCATCAGAGGAAACCTGCTACATTTTTCCTAATGCAGCAAAGGATCTTTTATATGCACTTTACCACAGACAGGAAAGCACATGCATATCATGGCTTTTAACCAGCTGTGGTACGTGCAAGTCACATGATTCAGTAGAAATTTGGGATGTGATACGACTTAGGGTAACAAAAATCATTTCATTCATTAACAGCTGAATCATTTCATTCATTAACAGCTGAAAACAGCATAAAGAATATTGTAAAGTTACTATATAATATTGTGTACAATATGGGATATTAGTTTACAAATTCACTTGATAAAAAAATTCCCAGTTAGGCTTGGACAAGTGCAGTAGAATTTCTCTGTATAATAACCTCCCCTCCCTCTTATTTATTTCATAACTAATTTATAAGTTTCAAAGTCATCAATGAAACGTACTTTTGTATGTTGTGAATTGGACAAACAAAACATGATTTACATTTTCATTATTGTCCTACATTGTCCATTGTATTACAATTGATCATTGTATTCCACCTTGTACAGGCGAGTCCTGTGACGGCCTCAAGTCTTGCTAGACTCGACCCGTTCCCGAGTACTCGCGTACTCGTGGAGACCCTACTCTCTGGTATGATTGTGTTACTATCCCAGACCTGGTGGCTGAAAATGACATGTCAATCAATTGAGAAAGTCATAAATGAAAATGTGCCTGTCACCAAATGTTGAAATTATTGATTACTGTTTAATCATGTACTGTTACATATACACGTAGTTAGATGGTGCAGTAAAACTCATCTAAACAGTAACAACTGAAAATTATTTCATTCGGGACACGAAATGAACGTCATCTGTTCTAAAGGCTACACTCCAGTGACAGAACATCTAACCTGTCTAGAAAGTGGCAAGTTCGATGGAGTCGCCCAATGTCTGAGACAGGGTGAGCAAGTCAAACGATTGGGTTGAAATTCAGGTTGTGGTATGATTGTTAGAAATACTAGCTTGACAAAAATCATTTTGTTCTTTAACAGCTGAAAACTACTGGCTGAATATTATAAAGTTACTATTCAAAGTTGTGTACAATTTTGAATTTTATTTTATAAATTGATAAATTCACATAATAAAAATCCCCATTAGGCACACTGATGTAGCCAGAAGGTGAGAGACATGAGGGCATTCCCCCAATCATATTTTTCGCCTTTTTGCACACGTCACTCACTTTGATTAATTGAGAGTTTTGCAGTGGAAAATAATTGGGGATTTTGACTTGAAAAGCTTGACAAGAATGGCAGAATGTCGCAGTCACTTTCTGCCCTCTTTCACCCCTACTCCCCCTTCACATCTTTTTGTAAACCCTTAAAACCCTTTAAAATCGGGGCTGTGGGGTCGAAGGGCTATGCTCTCTAAGTTTTGAAAAGTCACTTTAATTTTTAAGAATAAATTTAAGCAATGTTAAGTTTATGTTGATGTAGACACTAACAACAAAATCCTTACTTTTAGAAAACAACCAAAAGCAGCAGAAAACAAATCAGGATAGTGCTAAAGGAAAGAAAGAAAGAAAAATGTTTTATTTAATGATGCACTCAACACATTTTATTTACGGTTATATGGCGTCAGACAAATGGTTAAGGAGAGGAAATCCGCTGTCACCACTTCATGAACTACTATTTTCGATTAGCAGTAAGGGATCTTTTATATGCACCATCCCACAGACAGGGTAGTACATACCACAGCCTTTGATATACCAGTCGTGGTGCACTGGCTGGAGCGAGAAATAGCGCAATGGGCCCACTGACGGGGATCGAGCCCAAACCGACCGCGCATCAAGTGAGCGCTGTACCACTGGGCTACGCTTCGCCCCGTGATATATATCAGGTGCCCCCTTCCCCCAGCGATAACCCTATAAAGTTTGTTTAGTTTAATGACACCATTAGAGCACATTGATTGGATGTCAAACATTTGGTAATTCTGACATGTATTCATCAGCGAAAACCATCTACCTTTTTCAAAATGCAGCATGGGATCTTTTATATGCACTTCCCACAGACAGGAAAGCACATACCACAGCCTTTGATCAGTTGTGGTGCACTGCTTGGAACAAGAAAAAACCTAATCAATTGAATGGATCCACCGAGGTGGTTAGATCCTGTGACGCAAGCACCTCAAGCAAGCACTCGAGCGAATAACCCTATAAAATACAAATACAAATTTGTCAGCAATGCTTAGGTGAGGGTGAATGATTCCTCAGGAGTTAATCAAAAAGTTAAAAGTTAAAGTTTCTTTTTGTTTGACAACACCACTAGAGCACATTGATGTATGAATCATCAGCTGTTGGATGTCAAACATTTGGTCATTTTGACATATAGTCTTAGAGAGGAAACCCTGTTCTTTTTTCCATTAGTAGTAAGGGATCTTTTATATGCACCATCCACAGGACAGCACATACCACAGCCTTGGTCCACTGGCTGGAATGAGAAACAACCCAATGGGCTCACTGACAGATCGATCCCAGACCAACTGTGCATCAAGCGAGCGCTTTACTACTGGGCAATGTCTCTCCCCCTCAGGAGTTAATGAAGTATCCATAATAACTTTGTCATTCTAGAAAGATAGCATTTTCTTTGACAGCAGCAGCAGCAGAAGCAAGTTCCCCAAAGAATGACTGGAAGTGGATCGTCGGTGTCAGTGTCGGTGTTGGTGTTATTGTCATAGGAGTAATAGTTGCTGTTTGTTTCTTTGTCAAGAAGCGAAGAAATAAGAGCCCTGTTTCTTCTGGTTAGTTACTTCTACCTTACATACTGTAGTGATTGTTGAGTGGTTCTTTGTTTTTGTTTTTCTATGTAACAGCTTTGTTAGAGCCAAGTTTGTGATTATGACATAGACCTCACTGTGAAATAAACTGAGTGGAGTGATTTAGATTATGAGGAGCCATTTAAGATATTACCATACTGATCATTGATATGTGATCTTTTTGTTGTATTGTACTATTTTTTTATCCTTTGAGAATATTTTCGGAGAACATCTCCAAAACTGTTCAAGATAACGTCACGAAACTTTGTACACATATTAATCTAGTGGTCTAGTTTTTGCTATGAGAGAGGTTTCATTTTCAATATTTTTTAAATTAAAAAACAAATAATCGCAAATGACCAAATTCACTGTTTCTTGAGTCTTAAAACTGATCAAGATAACTTCCTGAAACTGTACACATATCAGTCTAGTGGTCTAATAGTGCCTTTTGCTATGAGGGAGTTTTCATTGTCAATATTTTTTCTGTTGCCTTAAAAACAAATATAATGACCAAATTTACTGTTTCTGAAGCACAACTCCAAAACTGTTCAGGATAACTTCCCAGAGCTTTATACACATAAAGTGGTCTAATAATGTCTTTCGCTGTAAGGGAGTTTTTATTTTTAAAATATTTTTTCTGTTACCAACTAAATGAATGTGGTTTCGGCTTCATTAGCATGGCTTCATTAGCATGGCTTCATTAGCATGGCTGGCCAAAAGTACTCTGCTGTTTGCCTCAGATGAGTAAACATTTGCTTGGACAAGTAAAATTTACAATTTAGTTGTCTGCCGAGCAACCAAAATTTCCAAACACAAACTGTCTCTTTATCCCTTTTGTACATTGTAACACTTGAGATTTTTGTAATTCTGTAGTCTGCAGCAAACTTGGTCAAGACCGCGAGGCCGTTCACAGACTTGAATTGGTTGTGGAAGTAAGAAATAACTAACCTGTACCCCCCACCCCAACCCCCCGTCTCTCTCCATCCATCCATCCATCCATCCATCCCCTACATACAGTGTGTGTCTGTGTGCATGCGTGTATTTCACAGAAACAATAGTTTTCAGTACCATTTTGGTAAAATCACAGAACCAAACTTTCATTTCCCCATGATTATTATATGGAGTACCATATTTGACCAGAAGAGGTCAAGGTATTTGGACATTTGGTTATAAACTGTAAGAGATATTTTAACCACTATCCAAATGTCTGTCTAGCTCTCTTACAATCAAAAAAAAAAGAGAACAAAACAAAAACTAACAACCGAAATTAATGTTATTCACTGAAATCATTAACTAAAAGTAGCATATTTTTGATGATCATTCCAAAGTAAAGGGTTAAAAAAAAGAAAAAAAAGAAGCCCAAAGTCATTTCCAATTTTCCTTCATTCCGATTTGTTTTTTACATTCACAAATTAAGGAAAATAAACATATTTAGTAATACAGGGCTTACAAGTGCTTTGTATGATGTGAAATTGTTTGACATGTACAGTTTAAATTTTTATTTAAACTGCTTACATTTTGGGACGAGTTAATTTTTTTGTGGACAAGTGAAATTTGACAGTTACTTGTCTGGTGGGCAACTGAAAATTTTAGGATATGGTCAGCCCTGCTTAGCATGAGGGTTGGAAGGGATATTGAGGTCTGAAATATTAATAATAATAATAATGTAATTATTATTACTACTACTACTAGAATGATACCCATTTCTCTTGACCAAATATTGAAATATTAAAATTTTTGACACTAAATGGCCAAAGTTAAAAATCTGCAGCAGTGGTGTTGAACAAAATCCTTTTCTTGGTATCATTTTTTTCTAGTCTTTCTGGGTCTCTCTGTAGTATAATGAATAATGTGTAAATTTCACTGAAATTATCCGTCGATGCTGGATATATTAAACTTCAAATTCATAGTTATAGGACCTTTGAGTGAGTCAATGAATCACTTTTATTAGTCCCCTACTGGTTCAACCGGAGGGCACTGTAGCTTTCATCTCTGTCTGTCTATCCGTCTATCAATTCCACGTATAGTTTTCCCGATTTCTTTTCACAATGCCTTGAGGTGTTGAGCTGAATTAGCTTTATCATTTTTGGCAGAGTTATGGCCCATGAACTTACGAGATATGAACATTTATTTTCCAGACTTTTTTGGCAATTCCTCAAGATACTGAGGTGAAATTTTGTATATAGCTTTATCATATACTGTTACAGATAAGTCTGACTTTTATCACGATTTACCCATTTTTCACAGAGTTATGGCCCTTGTACATAGGAGATAAAAAAAAATTATTGGGCCTTGTAGGGGACATGTATTGCTTTAGCAGTACTCTCAGCATGCTTGTTCATTCACTTTTAAGGGACATTTTGCTTGCTTTTCTTTAAAATAAAGATTGTAAATCAGAAATTGGACCATTTAATCAAAAATGGATCTTTAGTAACATTATTGTAAGATATTTAATATGTATTGTGGGTGAAGCCAAAATGACAGTGCCACTCCCTGTATTGGTGACGTCAAACTAATTTGTGCTAATTGTGATGATGTCATATTATCGATGGCGGCGACTTTAGTACTGTGATTTACTAAAAATTTAATTAAAATGTTATTTTAGAAATGTTATAGGATAAATAGAATTCGATACTCGTGTTTTTTAATATGTAAACTATCAACCTCGTCTAGTAATCGGTTAATATAGACTCTGTTGATATTTTCCATATTAAAAAATACTTGTGACGAATCCTCTATGTACATAATAAAAGCATCTAAAATTGTGCAATTGATTGTTTAATTTGTGCATTGCTTTTGCAAGTCTAAGTTTGCATACCCTATTTTTCACTAGCAAATTAAATTTAAGACATGATTTATAAGATCATAACAGGTTATGTAAAATCAAATGGGTCACGAATCAAATGGGTTACCTGACTGGGTTTTTTTTATTCTCATATTGGGGGTTTTCATGTTCCAACCAGTGCACAGCAACTGGTCAAAGGCTGTGGTATGTGCTTTTCTGTCTGTGGGAAAATGCATTTAAAAGATATCTTGCTGCAAATGCAAAAATGTAGCAGGTTTTCTTTGATGACTATATGTCAAAAATACCAAATGTTTGACATCCAATAGCTGATGATTAATTGATCAGTGTGCTCTAGTGGTGTCATTAAACAAAGCAAAACTTTTAACTGTTTTAAATTCTCAAAAACCTGTAACACCATCCTATTTGTTACATAAATTGTCTCTTTTACAATCACCATCAGGTTCTAATAGTCAAAGGACATCAACGTCGTCATCTTCTGAAATGGAACGCTTTCTAATCTATGAAAGTCAGAAAAACGATAGAAAAGTGAACAAGAAGCCCGAACAGAAAAAGACCCACTCGATCACGGAGCGTGACGAACCTCGTGTTGGCTTTGCTGAGCTGACTAGCAGTCAGAGAACACCAGCAGAGTCAGCTGAAAGACAGCCGCTGTCATATCACACTGAGTGCCCAGAGACTGCACCACCATCCTACAGAACCAGAGATTTTCCACCACTCAGTCTGGACAGTGGACAGATCCATAAAGAACCTAACAACTTGGGACCATCACCTCTCACTGAAGGTATGTCGGATAGCAAGTGTGAAAGGATAAGCAAGATGTGTGGATCAGTATTAGAGGTGCAAATTTCAGAGAACGCTACATAATTTTAAAACATTAAGCAGTAGTTGCTAATCAGATTTCAATTGACTAGAATTGTCGCTAAGCAAAATTAAAAAAAACATATTTATCAGTTATCATAATTCTTTCAAATCACTGCCCTGGCATGCAATTCAGCTATTACATCTGTGCTGTCCAGGACAAGGCCTCGGTGGAGTCGTGGTTAAGTCATCGGACATAAGGCTGGTAGGTACAGGGTTCACAGCCCAGTACCGGCTCCCACCCAGAAAGAATTTTAACGACTCAATGGGTAGGTGTAAGATCACTACACCCGCTTCTCTCTCACTAACAACTAACCCACTGTCCTGGACAGACAGCCCAGATAGCTGAGGTGTGTGTCCAGGACAGCCTGCTTGAACCTTAATTGGATATAATCACAGATATCCCCAACCAATAATGCTGAATGTGTTAGAGTTACTTTATATAATAAAGAGTAAATGTAGGATATTTAACAACAAAAAGTTACACAATACTGTAATCGTAAATGATTATATTTTCATTAAAAAAATAGTATTTATGTAATGAACTTAAATGTATTTGTTCAACATAAGTTTAAAGTTGATTTACAGTTCTCTGACGGTTTCCATTTTGAAATATTTTGTTTTTCTCAAGGCCGATAACTCTTTTTCATTATTTTTATGTATTTTCCTCCCCGTCATGAACAAACGATACTGAAATGCTCATGTTACCTCAGTTAGCGCAGCACATAACACTGGATTTTAACGATGCGTTTGTTGCGCGATTTGTGGTGATCTTTTCAAGACGTGGACATCGTAAATTCTCGTCCAGAAGTGTCTTACCTTTACTCTTTTATATGTAACTATAGTATTAGTATTTGGGGTTTATATTTGAGGGTACCTGTGGATATAACCAGAAAAATAAGTTTAAATGGTAGAATAGATGTTGAATGACACCCCAGCACAAAAAAAATGTGTTAATGTTTACAGCAATAATTTTTTATTTTACTTTGTAACATATATTTTTTACATATATTAGGTACAAAATTATTGGGAGATAAAATCTGGTTTGAGATATCGCAAACAATGGGCAATGGGCAACTATATTTACGTGCCCCTATCCACGAAGGTTCAGGCACGCCCACTACGGATTTAGCCTCTGACTTCGCCAGTGACTAACTCCGGCACGGAGGGGGGGGGGGGGGGGGGGGGGGGGGGGTAAGTTTGAGGTGGGCAGAATTTGGAAAATAGCCAGTTAGTAGAGTCCAGCAAAAACGTGGACCAAATAGCAGACACCAAGTGAGGCCGAGCTGTGATTGGCTGAATTTCAATTCCTTGGGAAACTTGTCAAAAGTCTAAGTCTGCAGTTTGAATCCAGCGAGAGCGCGGACCAAATCGTAGCACCAAGTGGGGCCAAGCTGTGATTGGCTGAATTTCAATTCCTTGGTGAAAATTTGACAAACTACGACTACCGAGAATAACTGCATCCAAAAGCATGTCTGGACACTAAAAGTAAAGCCAAAAGTAGTTGAGACTGCTCGGTCGAAAGGTTTTTAAGGTGATTGTGAGCAATTGAACGGGCGCCAAAATAAAATGCGTCGGACTATTTATAAAAAAATAAACATAAGAATTTTGAACAACCGCCGAAATGTTTAAAGTCCAACTAGCCCAATAAAGGAGGTTGATACCTGTCCTAGGAAAGGTTGGCGTCTAGGGGGATCCGATGTAGTCGGTGGTCTCAAGATGCTGGAGGAACTGCCGGTAAGCGGAGTCTGCTAGAGTCTTGGTGATGGCACGGTAGTGTGGACTCGCGACGGTTTTCAGGACTCGATGTAGTGTCGGGTTGTCCATCTCCGATAGCAGCAGTCCTTGGTTGAGTCTTCCGTTCCGGCGGATGGTAACGCATACAGCGCTGTGTCCCTCCTGCATCTTGAGTCGGTGTACAGCGAATTCCCCCTCGTTTCGTCCGTCTGGCAGAGGTTGGTAGGCCTGTTCTTTTGGGAGGCTCATCAATTGGCGTGCGTCCGTCATGTTCGTTTTTACCAGTTGTTGGTATCGCTGTTGGAGTCGGCCGGCCTGTAGTGACCACCGCTCCACTGGTTTGGTCTCCGGCTGTGGCGGTTGAGAGGGGCGAGTTGGCCTGGCTGGGGTGGCACTCGGAGGAGTGGTCGCCTTCCTCTTCACAACTGTCCCCTTCCGGGCCTGCGCCTCAACGGGTGTCGGCGACTTAATCGGCGACAAGTCCGGAAGTGCATGAGTAGGTTCAGGTGCAGGGGGCCGGTTGAACGGTGTGACGCAGATAGCCGTGTCCAACTCGTTCACCTCGTCCTCTTCCTGGGGAGCAGCAACCGCGACAGCCGGGGCCGAAACCTCTTCCGTCTTGGTCCTCTTCCTCGGTTGGGCGGTCCAACAGAAGGAGTCGCCGCCGGCGGTTTAGCCACCGGTTTTGACTCCCCCTGCGCCGCCGCTGGCGCACGTCTCCTTTTCCTCCACCTTCCCTTCTTCGGAATCCTGTCTCCGTACACCAAGGTCACGGTTGCCCGTGACCCGGTGTACGAGACTCGATACTCTTAGTAAGCTTCCATACGAGGCAGTTAATCCCCCCAGGTGGGGGGGTAATTGCACAGCGCACTTGACAACGTCTTGTTGGATAGGCTGCATAACTGGAAATGTAAGAATCGAATGCAAGAATCGAATGATCGCAAACATTAGAATGATAACAAACACCTTGCTTATATAGACACTGATTTTCTAAACAAAAAAAAAACATATTATGTAATTATAGTCCCCAAAAGGCTCTGTTAGAGTTCAATCACTCATCTAGTTACGGTAATATCGAGGTTGATGGTTCAATCACTCATCTACTTAGGGTAATATCGAGGTTGATGGTTCAATCACTTATCTACTTAGGGTAATATCGAGGTTGATGGTTCAATCACTCATCTACTTAGGGTAATATCGAGGTGATGGTTCAATCAGTCATCTACTTAGGTCATTTTGAGGTTGATGGTTCAAACAGTTATCTACTTATGGTAATATCGAGGTTGATGGTTCAAACACTCATATACTTTCAGTAATATCGAGGTTGATGGTTCAACCAATCATCAGCTTAAGGTAATATCGAGGTTGATGGTTCAATCACTCATCTACTTACGGTAATATCGAGGTTGATGGTTCAGTCAATCATCGACATATGGTAATATCGATTTTGATGGTTCAATCAATCATCAGCTCACTGTAATATTGATGTGTGATGGTTCGATCGGTCACCCAACTTATAGTAATATCAATGTTGATGGTTCAATCAATCATCTACTTATGGTAATATCGAGGTTGATGGTTCAATCAATCATCAACTCAATGTAATATCAATGTTGATGGTTCAATCAATCATCAACTCACTGTAAAATTGATGTGTGATTGTTCGATCAGTCACCCAACTTATAGTAATATCAATGTTGATGGTTCAGTCAATCATCAACTCACTGTAATATTAACGTTGGTGATTGTAACTTCATATTGTTGTTTTAAAGCAAGACTTGAAAGACATGTTGATTTGTATCATGTTTATATCCCTGAGTGAAATAAGTTTCAGTTATCAAAATAAACATTATTCCACAAAGAACATAAACTTGATATCGAATTAATAGCAAGTTTAATATCCTATTTATTACCCATAATTGATCTTACTTTATATCACTCAACTTGTTTGGTTGACGTTCTGTAAGGTTGTCGTGTGCTATTCAATGACGTCATCGTGTGCCGTCGAGTGTTACATCCCACTTGACATTCTGGTGCAACGTATCACTTTGATATGTACCAAGATATTTTTAACCATATGGGTAATTATTGTTCTTATTGTGCAGATGATCCAGATGCCACCGAGCGAAAAAGAGTCGTCGAGGTGCATCCATCAAGATGTATGTATGATCTTCAGATGCTGTGATTAATATGTGGCATCTGTTTTATTATGGCCTTTTATACTGGAAGCATTCCTGATTTTCATATTTAACAACATGATGTCAATATCCAAATTACTACCCGGCTATTGTTTTTATGTTATAATCTGTCAGGAATAAGCAGGGATGTGCCCACGCCGGGCGGTGCCAGGCGCGGCCACCCACCACTCAAAATTACCGCCCGGCACTTTTAAGAAATTTGGGCTTTTTGCCCGGCACTAATATTTTGTCAGAAAAATAACCCCAAACTTAGTTATTTAAATAATATGCAAAAATTTCTATGAATATTTTACTAAACATTTGTTTCTCTTCTTCAGCCTTTTTATTGACGCACGGTCACAATTACACTATTAGCATTACAACTAATTTTAACTGCAGACACAAAACCAGTCTAGCAAGCTTAGTACAAAAAAGCTCGCTAGACTGTTTTTTGCGTTATACGTTAAACCAAACGGCCACTTCAGGAACCAGTCCAATAGTTTGCCAACGTTAGCACACATATCTCGGCACCGAAGACATTCGTAACCATTCGGCCATTCTCGTCAGCGGTGGAAAAACACTCCAACGGAGAATAGCGACTGATATTCCGAATGCTTCATCTGTCTTATTTATTCATTGGCTACTATAGAATATATCATTCAATCAAAACGCTAAATACGTTTTCTCTTTGCGACATGACTAGTACTACTAGCAGACGACACGGTGAAAAATATCAAACATGTCTTTACTAAAATACTTCCAGAAAAGTGGCAAACAAAATTATAATAGTGAATGTGAAAAGATAGCTGAGCCTACAAGGTCTATTGTCGGCAATGAAACTCTGTCGTCCGTTTTGAGGGAAAGTGTCCAATCTACCTGTATAGATACGTCACCGGTTAGTAACGGGAACTGTCAAAGATGTTGACAAACGGAAAAATACATTTGAACAAATTACACCGTGTTCTAAAAAACATGAAACGGGCAAAGTCTTTTAATATGAAATGGAAATTAAACAGGCCCTGGTTAATAAATATTGATGGATTAGGAATGTTTTGTGAACTTTGAAAAAAGTATGACAAACGTCCTTTTGATCGCAATAGGCTTGCTTGGAACAAACAACCATGTAGACATATCCGACTCGAGAGTGTTGTTGATCATAAAACATCCCACGGTCACATTGATGCAGTACAATTAGATCTTGCCCAATCACACACCGGTAACATCGCTGTTAGTATCATACCAGAAATACCACTGGCCTCCATGTGCCAAATTTTTGCATGCCTTTACTTTTTGTGTAAACAGAGAATAGCACATACAACCAACTTTGAACCATTACTCGATTTACTGGATTATTTAAAATTGAATTTGAGGTCAGAAATTAATGTTGGTCTTAATGCTATGTACACAAGCAGGAAATCGATCCAGGACATGCTGGAATGCATGTCTAGTGTTATTGAAAACAATATACTGAGTAAACTGAGAGAAAGTAACCACTTTTCTCTCATGTTCGATGAGACAACGGACTGTTCTGTGAAGGAACAAATGGTTTTAAGAACTCGATTTATTCATAATGGATCTATTGAGGTTAGGTTTTTGAAAATATTAGACTGCATGAAAGTTCAGTCAAATGTTTCAACTAAAAAAAATGACATTGCTGACAAACAGATGTTAATAACATTAAATGCTGATAATATATCTAAACATGTTACTGAATTTGTTGAACAAAATCATTTGAAATATACATGCCTGAGGGGCATTGGAACTGACGGTGCTGCTGTAATGACTGGTGTCCGCAATGGGGCTGTTAAATTAATACAGAATAAACAGATTATTTCTCAAAACGCTGTGGGTGAATTACATAAATGTGAGGCAGTAGGCTTACACTGTGCTGCACATAAACTTAATTTAGCTGCATCTCAGGCTGGAGATAGCATACCATATGTCAATAAATTCAAAGCTATTCTTAGACTTGTATGACTTTTATCATAATAGTGCTGTTAGGTCTGCAGGACTTAAAGCTGTCCAGCAACTGCTTGAAGAGCCTGAGCTTAAGATACTTGAGCCTTCATCAACAAGGTGGCTGAGTGTTGGAACATCAGTTGAACGTTTGAAGAATATTCTTAGCAGTGTGATTATCAGTCTTGGGCATGAATCTGAAGAAAGGGGGAATGCCACTGCCAGTGGTTTATATACTTTCCTAAGCCAGTATGAGTTTGTGGCGACTCTTCTACTGTTTTGTGATGTACTTCCAACTATTAACCGCCTATCCAAGATATTTCAAATCAGTAACCTTGATTATTCATTGGTTGCAAATGTAGTAGCTTCTACAATTAATAAGATTGAAAAACTGAAGGTAGAGGATGGTGATAATCTAAAAAACATTACTGATTTCATCACAAAACTAGAAAGGTTAGGAGTTGATATAAAGTACAAAAGAAATCTATGTCAACCAGATAATGATCTTGCCATAGTAGCTAAGTGTGGCTTTGACAAACATGTGAAGACTGTCTTTCTTGACAAAATCATTACAAACATTAAAAATCGATTTACCGACAATAATATCATGGAGGCTTTCAGCTTGTTTGACTCGCAAAAAAAATGATGGAAATGCAGATGACTATGCAATTAGTCACATAAAAACACTAATCCAGAGATTTGGTGGCTATGAAGAGGCAAATGCAGTTCAGGAGTGGGGTGATTTTAAACAATACATGAGTGACCACATGCATTCAAAAACTGCTTCAGATGTTGTTCATGAGCCAACAAAGGCTTAAAACTTGTTTATCCAATTATGGCATTTCTTGCAGAGATTTACATGGTTCTACCACCACATACAGCAGACTGTGAAAGAGATTTCTCCCAAATGAAACTGATAAAAACACTTCTTCGCAACAGAATGACAGAAACGACTTTAGACTCAATTATGAGAATTGTAATTGAGGGTCCTAAATTGGAAGATTTTCCATTTGAAATAGCTGTTAAAATATGGTCAGAAAAGAAAAACAGACGCCTTAAAGTTTAATACACTTTATTCAACTGTTAACTGATTGGCACCAAGTAGTAAGTTATTGCCTTTCAGCCTTTGTAAATACCAACACAGTACTTTCTGCTTTTTCTGGGATGTTATATCTTTTCATTTAGCAGCTCATATATTTGTTAAATAATATAAACCTGAGATATAAATATAAATTAGAAAAGCGAATTAAAAATAACCCAAAAGACGGATAAGAGCATCTGCAATGTAAAAAAAAAACGTCAATGGGGAGCATGCATTCAGCCCTCCTAAATTTATTGGACGGACCTTCGAATTTTGCCCGGCACCTAAATTTTTCTAGGCACATCCCTGAATAAGATCTGAAATAATTCAAGTTGTATTTATTCTAGGTTTTCTGGGCTTTTGTAATCATCATTCAAAGTAAACTTCCCATTCTGTCACAGTATAAATGCTAATTGTACAATAATAAAATTATCCAAAATGCAAATCAATATGGGAAACTTCTTAAACTAAGGTCAACCTCAGTCACTTTTAGCACCCTTATTTTGGCTTCGTGCACAACAGCTATGATTCATCTAACAGTAATTTTTTTATAATGTTCTCTCTCATCTTTCAACACTCAGCCTTAATATTTGGTCTAAAATTATGAAAAATAAAAATAAAAACATATTGACATGTAAACTGCATTGTCTGCTCTCGGAATTGTTTTGGCAGGTGTCGAGGTATGTAGACCAGTTTTTATTTTAATGTGGCAAAACATTGTAATAATATAATATCTAATTTTAAATTTGAATAATGTCAATATTCCAGTGATTTCACTTTGCATTTCTTTACCATAACAGGAAACTGGGAGCATGACTCTTCCGTTTTAAGAACACTGGAAAGATGACATATAAGACAAGTGGTTGTTTAATTCAGATCTGTTTGTAATGCACTAGATGGTATGGAAGAATAAAAACGTGGTCTCAATAGGTATCCATGTGAATAAGTTCGACTCTTTTTAGACAAGAAATTGCATGGCTTTCAACTAAATTCACCTGTTTTATTTTATTTCTGGTTCTGTATTTTTCCCAGATCGTGAATATGGAGAAGGAAGATTACGTTCTGAACCATCTATCACTGGGGAGCAGCAAGCTATAACAGTTGAAGTGGACTATAGTAAGTGTTTCCTGGTAACAAAACAAATGTTTGTATGACATCTCATTACATTAACTGTGGTAAATATGATTTAGTGTGCGGCATACAGTTTATCGGTTTGCGTGTGTTGTGGCATACAGTATATCGGCTTGCATCTTAAACTGAAAGTCGTGTACTGTTCTCTATGAAATGGTATTAAACTGAAAGTCGTGCAGTATTCTCTATGAAATGATATTAAACTAAAAGTCGTGCAGTATTCTCTATGAAATCTAGTGGTGTCATTACACTTTTAAGTTTTTTTGTCATGACATTGGTTAAAAATATGGTATGTCAAGTAATTCTTGTGCCGATACATCTGAAGCATTTTTCGCATTAATTTTGCATATACATGTAGCTTTATAATTTTCTGTAAGAGATCAAGTTTGACTTTCATAACAATTTACCCGTTAGATTTGTAAATGTGTTGGACCTGTTAGGGGACATGTATTGCTGTATCAGTTCTGTCAATATGCTTATTAATCATTTGTCACGTGGACCAGTGACTAAATTAAATGTATTACTTTTAAAACAGGTAATGCACACTCATGTACTCAACTTGTGGAGGTGCTGAAGGAATGTCGACAGAATAAAGACATCCATGATCAAATAATGCATAAAATTGATGTGCCAAGAGAAGACAATGATGATAAAAGTGTTGAAGGACTTGCCCATGCCATTACCGACAAATCATATGATGAAATAAAGTGGACTTGGTAGGTTTGAAATAAACCTTTTGACACTTAATGAATTTTACCTATATTTTGAAATTGGAAAATAATTCCACAGATAGTCATAATAGTACAGTTCTACTGTTTGTTATTTTCTAATAATTACATTTCTGTTACATTCTTTACAATATAACATCGTCCCATTGGTCCAGGCATAGCAAAGGGTAACGTCAAATCTGATGACATCATTTTATGTGGGCAAGTTGTATTATGGAGTATTCTTCTTTATGGACCAAAACTAATTCAAAATAAAGTATGAAATTTTAGTGTTATTATTAGCAAGTATGATTAAATTGAATTTAAAGTATTGTCTGTTGTTTCTTTTTGGTTCATCTGGGTATGAACAAAAACAATCGTCCACAAACTTGCATGTATGTGAGAAGGGATTTTTTTGTTCATACCCCGATGAATGTAAAAGAAATAAGAGACAGTTCTCAACTGATACACAGTAAAACTTGTATAAACTGGTTTTAAGGGCATCCAGTGTAGAGAGAATCGGTTTCGTACTGTTATATAAAAAGGGACCATGAAAAACAGAAGGGCCAGTATTATTATTATATTGTTGTTAACATTTACAATATTTAATGATAAAAATGCTTTCAAAGTTACAATTATTATAATTGATTCTCGTCAAATATTAAAGATCCTTAAAAAAAATGTTTGGTCCAAAATTTCAGATGTTTTTCATTGTCCTTGTTTTTTTCCATCTATAATGTGTGCTAATGGTTCTGTTCAGCTATGTAATATACAAATAGATAATTTATTCTATAAATTATTATGTGATTAAGTGGAACTAACATTTCTATTGACCACTGATTAAGCTAACATTTGAACATTGACTTGGTATGATAAATCAAAGGGGCGGGACTTAGCCCAGTGGTAAAGCACTCACCTTATGCTCGGTCGGTCTAGGATTGATCCCCGTTGGTGGGCCCATTGGGCTATTTCTTGTTCCAGCCAGTGCACCACGACTGGTATATCAAAGGCTATCCTGTCTGTGGGATGGTGCATCCCTTGCTACGAATGGAAAAATGTCGCGGGTTTCCTATCTTAAGACTATATTATGTGAGAATTACTAAATGTTTGACATCCAATAGCCAATGATTAATAAATCAATGTACTCTAGTGGTGTGATTAAACAAAACACACTTTATGTTAAAGCAAACAAATAATTGTTTATGGTTAGCCTAATGAACTGTCTTGTATTTTTCTTCTTCTTGTTTTTCAGTTCTATGAACAATTCCATGAGAAATACTCCTTTTACAAAATTCCTGGTAATCTTTATTGAAGAAGGCAAGAAACTTGGACATTTTGTGCAGTATTTTTCACAGCCTAAAAGTAAAAGGAAGGATGTGCTGGAACTAATATATCAAATTCATAAAAATTGTCAATTTTGTCATTATTATTATGAATTGTCAGGGATTTGTTCTGCAGACTCAAGCTATCCAACTATATGTAATTAATTAGTCAAGCTTGATGGCCAGTGAAACAAAAAACAAACACTACAATTGTGTTAAAAACAATAGAAGTAAATCTACAAACCATTTCTTTTTATTTGCTTTAAAGTACATTTATGTCATACATATTTGTCTCCCAGTAATCTCTGGCCCCTCTGTGACAATATGTCGAACCTGTCTTAATTGGCCATCCAAAAGAGTAGTCAAAAGTGGCTGCTTAAGACAGGTGGGTTGCTGGTGAATAGAGGTTATTATTGTTAGTCGTGTAAAGTGTTGCTGTTTACTGTATATACTGTTTATCCGTCCCACATAATATATATGTTTTTTAATAATGCCTTAAGCTACGCTGCCTATGAACTCTTTATTATAATGGACATGTTTGTTCCGTGCTTGTATTACAGATTTGCCGGTATAATGATCTCATGGAGGGTTTTCTGCTATTGCTTGCATACTTAGTTTTACCAATTAATAATACTATAATATGTAATAAATTACTACCAGTAACATAGAAACATTAAAAAAATTATTATTATTTTTATTAAAATAAAAGTTTATTGACCCTAGAAAACAAAGATAGTAGTGCCAGAGTTAGGACCCTGATATCACTACCTTACAATCATTTAATAGGTTAAACATTGTATATAACCAACCAGTGCAAGATTTATAAGGGGGCAATTGCCCCGGGGCCCCCCTGCCAGAGGGCTCCCCCCAGACCAAGGACTTTATATAAAAAAATGTAATAATTATAATGTAATCATTTTTTTATTTGTCATGTAATTTAATTTCTGTGTTTAGGGGCCCCCTCGAACCTGAAGTTCCCACAGGCCCCCCCAAGGTCTAAATCCGGCCCTGTAACCAACTGATATAATCTTTAGGCACACTGGTCCATTTGGTCATTCCAGTCAGTGAACCATAACTGATATAATCTTTAGGCACACTGGTCCATTTGGTCATTCCAGTCAGTGAACCATAACTGATATAATCTTTAGGCACACTGGTCCATTTGGTCATTCCAGTCAGTGAACCATAACTGATATAATCTTTAGGCACACTGGTCCATTTGGTCATTCCAGTCAGTGAACCATGTAACCAACTGATATAATCTTTAGGCACACTGGTCCATTTGGTCATTCCAGTCAGTGAACCATAACTGATATACCAAAGGCTGTGTTATGTGCTATCCTGTCTGGAATTGTGCATATATAAAAGATCCTTTGCTACCAATGGAAAAGTTTAGTAGGTTTCCTCTCTATGACTATATTTCAAAGTTACCAAATGTTTGACCTCCAATAGCCTGTCATGTAGTATTCTCTATGAAATTGTATTAAACTGAAAGTCATGTAGTATTCTCTATGAAATGGTATTAAATTGAAAGTCATGTAGTATTCTCTATGAAATGGTATTAAACTGAAAGTCATGTTGTATTCTCTATGAAATGATACTCTAGTTGTGTCATTACACTTTTAACTTTTTTTGTCATGACATTGGTTAAAAATATGATATGTCAAGTAATTCTTGTGCCAATACATCTGAAGCATTTTTCGCATTAATGTCTTGCTCACATTAATTTTGCATATACATGTAGCTTTATTGTTTTCTGTAAAAGATCAAGTCTGACTTTCGTTGCGATTTAACTATTTTTGACAGATTTATGACCCTTGAACTTAGGAAATATGAACATTTGTTTTTGTAGTGGTGTCGTTAAAGAAAACAGACCTTTTTGAGTCCATTTTGCTTTATTGTGCAAAATATGACATTTGCTATTAGGTTTTTCTTATTGTGCTAACATATTTAGCAATGTCATCTTGTATATGTACTTGTGTGTTTTGGGTGACTCTTTAAAGTTTCTTATATGTGTCTTTTCCACCAATTGAAATTTGCATATGGTTGTCTTTTTGGTGGAGGCTGTGACATGTTTTGTACATAATTTGTAAGTGAATGAAAAATATTGACTATAACCAATAATATTTTTTAATAAACGCACAATGACATGAATTTTTCAAATCGGTCAAAATAATGCAAGATGTTTTTATTGCACCTCTACGCAAAAACAATAGCATGTTTGAAGAATACAGCAGTTGGTCACTGGCATACTTAATCAATGATGTAAGCCAGTCATTAACTTTACTTCAAAATGCCTCAGAAATATGATAAAAGTTACAGCTATTTGTTGAAAGATTTGTGCCAGTTTACATCAGTATACTGGTACTGATGTTGGGTTAGCTCTGGGTTTGCAAAACATCTCAAAATATGCAAAATCGACAAATATCACAAATTTTTCCAACAAATAATTATTACATGCAATTTTTCTCACAAAAAAAAATAATAGATGCAAATTGTTCCTAAAATTTGCAGTAGGTGAATTTGGTAAGTGACAGAGCTATCCCTGCTGATGACATAATATAAGTTTAGACACCATTGTAAAGATCAAACAATACATGAAATGGACATGATTGTTACTGGAACTGAATATTCAGTGATAATAATCAGTTAACACTGAAACATGCTGGTACCCAATTTATTCCATTGTATTGAATACCGGTATAATGAGAGTTGACTATATATGTATAATCAAATCATTCCTTATGATATTTGTACATAATTGTTTCGTTTTGACAACGTGAATTTGTGTTCAGAGAATGCAGAAGATCACTGCTGGCTGGTTGATCGGTGTTGTTCGTCTGTGTCCTATGAAGGTCAATGTCCTATGAAGATAGTTCTCCAGCAACCACTGTGAAATGATCTCAATCATTTATACAAGTATATTTATGTACCTCATGTATATATATTTTAGAAGTATGTCTGTAACCTCTTTTAACTGCTCTATGAAATCCTTGGATATTTTTATTAATGAATGGTTAAATTTATCGAATAAATTTTTTAGGAATTGTATTTGTATTGTATTGATATAGACTGCAATTTTATTTCTTTTTAATCTGTACAAGGGTTCACAATTTGCTAAGAAAAGTATATACATGTAATATTTTGAAGTTCTTGAAGAATTTTTTTCTGAAATGTATTGATGTCATTACAGGTGGGTAGAAAATCCAGTTGCAAAACATACTGTACACATATTCTAAATTTGTTTGCAAATATTGAATTTATTAAATATGATTCAAGTTTTATTATATATAATTACCAAAAATATACACAAAATTGAAAAGGTGAATATTTTTATTGATGCACATAGTATTTTTTTGTAACTATGGGTTTTACAGCATATTTTATTTATTTATCCTGCAATCACTATATGTATTGTCAAGATATATGATGACTAAATAAATTTCTGGAACTACTTATACACTAGTTATGATCAGCAAACAAATGTTATATTGTTCAAAGTTATTTATTTGTGTATTTTCAGTTGATTATTTGGATTTTTAAAACCGTTTTGCATACAATTTTTAATTTAAAAATTAGAAACAAATTGTAGTTATTTAATAACTATTTTGTTTGGTGTATGAATATCATAATTGACTTGGTATGTGTGGACATACCACTGGAAATGGTAAAGTTATGAAACAAAATGGTTAATGTCATTAATTTTTAGTTTATGTGGATAGAGAATAACTGGATACTGTCTTAAGATATCAGGTCTATCCTTCGAAGGTTAGAATGGCGACAGCATTGGCCATTGGACCTGAGAAGGACACTAGTAATCAGTTATTTCTCTATGTAAATGTATATCCCTATAACCAAGAGTTAATTTTAACTGTTAAAACACTTCAAAGTCTATTAACATCTGTCAGCATTTCCTTTTTAACTTCTGAGCCGTTTAATATAAAGGTCTCCTTTTTCTACCATCTGGAGTGTACAGTTTATTGTAGATAATTTAAAATGTTTAACCATGATTCAAACTTATGTAATTTAGTACTTATCCCTAGGCCCTGTGATACATGTATATATAGCTCTGGGTTTCTATGATCTTCAGACATTTTAAAATTATTTGCAATAAACAGTGTTCTGGATGAAACAAAAGGTATTCCTTATGTGAAATGGTCCTTCATACAATTATTTGCAATAAACAGTGTTCTGGATGAGACAAAAAGGTATTCCTTATGTGAAATGGTCCTTCATACAATTTTTGCATCGTCTGTTTTTTCATTAGTCATCTGATGAAATACATTTTGTTTAATTTTGAACATTTTCATATTTTAATAAAAGCTTACAAGATGTGTATAGATGTAGATGTGTTCTTTTTATTTGTTCTTGTATTGCTTTAAAGGGACATGGTCCTAATAAAATACATTTATTGTGTTGTACTTACGGTGAAAACTTATATTGCTTTCAATTGTTACTTGTTTGTGTCCATATATCTACAGAAGCTGAAGACAGCGTCTTGATTTGAGAGGCGCGTGCCAGATTTTGAGAATACCATTTAGAAACTGAATTGTCAGAGTATTTGATCTGATCATGAACATAAGCTTTTACTCATCTCCAGTTGTAATTTGAACATCTTGAGCTCTGAATTTTTACATATGCTTGTGGCGGGACATCGCCCCATTGTAAAGCACTCGCCTGATGTGCAGTCTGTCTGGAATCGATCCCCAATGGTGGGCCCATGGGTTATTTCTCATTCCAGCCAGTGCACTATGACTGGTATTTCAAAGGCCATGGTATGTGTTATCCTGTCTTATGGGATGGTGGATATAAAAGATCCCTTGACACTAATTGAAAAATGTAGCAGGAATGAATAAATATTTAATGACACCCCAGCACAAAAATGCAAATAACTGAAAAATGTAGCAGGTTTCCGCTCTAAGACCATATGTCAAATTACCAAATGTTTAACATACAATAGCCGATGAAGTATAAAAAAAATGTATGTTCTTTAGTGGTGTCAAACAAAATAAACTTTAAAAAAAAGTTTTTGTAGATCTGCTCAAAAAAAGATATTGGAAAAAGTACCAGACGGACAGAGATGAAACCTATAGTTGGATATAGTAGGGGACTAGTAAAAACAAAATAACAATTGCATTGGATTGGATTAGCATGAATATTAATAATAGGTGGGACGTAGTCCTGTGGTAAAGCGCTTTATTGATGAGCAACCAGTCGAGGATCGATCCTAGTCAGTGGACCCTTGGGCTATTTCTCTTTCAAGCCAGTGCACCACAACTGGTATATCAAAAGCTGTGGTATGTGCTATCCTGTCTGTGTGAGATGGTTCATATACAAAATACCTTGCTATTAATGAAAAAAATATATTGAGATTCCACTCTTAAAACTGTCAAATTACCAAATGTTTGACATCCAACAGCTGATGATTAATAAATAAATGTGCTCTAGTGGTGTTGTCGAAACAAAACTTTTCTATTAATGACAAAGACAACACAAATATCTCATGACTCCCATGATAACACATTCTTTATGTTCATGCGACCTGTAACAAATTCAAATATCACATTATAAACCTGATGAAAATTTAACAAATCAAAGGTCGCACATATTACAGTATTCGTCTTTGTCTAATATTAGTAATACTGCATTATGAATTAAAATAATTGAAACATCAAGTGTTTGATGATTAGTTATTCAATGTGCCCTAATGGTCTGGTTGGTGAGAATCTGCTGGAGACTTCATTGGATATGAATATTAAAATAAATTATTGTCATCATGCACACCATATTAAAACAACTTATAACACATATAGCAGTACATACAAGAGACCAGCTCAAAGAAAACCAAAGCTCACGAGTCCAGCTTGTGAGTAAAATGATACAATCTTGTGGTAATATAAAATGTACGTCTTTACAGAGATCACATTAAAAAAAAATTCTGTACAATTCCGTCTACACTAACCAACCTGTCCAAGCTGATGGTAAGATGAAGGGCTTGAGTCACACGTCAAAATAATAATCATTAAAACATTTAAAACCAAAACAATAAATTTCACTCACAGTAAATATTGGCCTGGTAAAAACCACACCAGCCCGACATCTTGCTATAGCTCTGAATAAGCACCTATAAAACTTAACAAATATGAAGTAATTCTCACAGGAGAAAAAGTAGAATTTAAAAAAAAAAAAAAATGATGAAAAATTCCAGGTCTGAAATTTAAATTTGAGAGAACACGCTCGCATACCTGAAGAACAAGCAATGTAAAACTAAATACTGAAGCAGAATGATAAAATGAGGAAAGTGTGGAAACAGTCCTTACTTTCCATCCTTGGGTGAGTGTGAGACGATGTTCAGCTGGTCTTTCACAGAGGCCTGAAGTTGCTTCAAAAAACTCAAACAGGTGCTGGATTAACAGAGATTTATCTTATTACACTTCCTGATGAAATAACCATTCATTTGAGGTGAGATAGGGCCTCCAAAATATTGAACTTGTGTACTTGAGGCTCAAACTCAAACTAGACCCAAGCACCAGACACTAGATGATAATGAGACTAAGAGTTAAAGTAAAATGGCATTATCGTATCATTATGCACCTTAATTCCAGTGCTAAACATGCATGCTAAATCATGCCATTGTATTGCATTTAGAAACCGGTTGATATGTTCAGTATTGTGACAGACAGATGGATTGAGGGCCAGATTAAAAAGAGAAACCAGCACTTGATCATATAATTGTTATGTAACTTGTATCTCTAATTAGTTGGTGCTGAAATACATGTCCTGACACTGTCAATACACTGACACTGTCTTGACACTGCCAATACACTGCTGGTGCCCGAGTACTCATGGTGACCCTAGGTGAGATGTTGCTCAGTTGTAAGGTGATCAGCTGAGGACATTCGGTTTTTTCCCTGGTATATCAAAGGCCATGGTATGTACTATTATGTCTGTATGGGAAGGTGCTGTGGGGGGGGGGGGGGGGGGGGGGGGGGGGGGGGGGGGGGATTAGCTTATGTGGTAGCAACAGATTTCTCCTCTCCACCAAATATAGAAATGACCATATGTCTGACACCAAATACCTATAATTAAAGCCTCTCCTCTCCACCAAATATAGAAATGACCATATGTCTGACACCAAATACCTATAATTAAATTTCCGCTATATTCATTACAATTTAACGTTATCCCATTGCATGTTCCAGCCATAGCAACACGAGTTTGTTCATTTCCCGATGAATGTAAAAATAATGTCGGGGAACATCATACCTGATGACATAACTTTGTATTGGTAGTTTGTCTTACTAAGTTTAAGGACCAAAAAATAATTCAAACTTTCAGTGCTATAATTAGTATGTTTCAAATTTAATTATATGTTCATTGGGGTATAAACCAAAAAAAAGGCATCTGCAAATTTGTGAGATTCACAGTTGGTGGATGATTTTTTGGGGTTCATATCCAACGAATGTAAAAGAAATAACTGACAATCCTAAAATAGTTCAAAACGTGCCGAGGTGTCAAACAAATGTTCTTTTTCTTTCCTAAAGCTGTATCCTAATCAGACACGTGTGACACAACAGATTTATCTGTCGCTTCGTACGCATACGGTTAGGATACAGCAACTGAACTCGAAGATTTCTAAAATAATCTCTTCCATCGCTCACATCCAAAAGTATGCTTAGATGATGCGATCATTGTTGTACATAATTGGACAGTAATCTGTTTTTAGCAGAAAAATGCATCTAGAGTGAACAACATTATGTAAGGTTCATACAAAACTATACATTTTTACAATGTAATGAAAAGATTGCAAAAAGGATACGACATACCATTATAACTTGAATAAAGGTCTAGTAACCCATGTATGGTTATCAACTTCTCAATCCCATTACTTTTACTATTTGTCCTGTCGCAGACAGTGGATGATAATGCTTTTTTTATCTTTCTTATAACTTCACATCAATGGTCTCATTGTACTGATACTTGAATGTGTATCGTAAGTTTACATTTACCGGGTAAATCCAAGACGGTTCGAACTTCATCACATAACAAACTATGCTTATGTATCTTTAAACAATGAACATGACATGACCGGATGTTGGCAACTGTAGCCTATTGGTGTGATTTTACTTGAAAACAAAATACAAAAATCAAAAACGAGTTTCTGTGACTTCATATGAAAATGGAATGAGAAAATCATTTATGAAATGATGTTTGTTCCAGAATTTTGTTCCAAAACAATGATGTACTGACAAAAGGTAACATCCTAGTAACTTCAATGATTGTTCTCATTTTACTTTGATGACTGTCAATTCCAGAAAATACACAGTTTGTTATAAAATATATTCTAACAGCGTACTCTTGCAATGTGTGATAAATGCAGCATGAAACAGCATCTCTATTGCTAGTCAATGCAGACAATAATTACAAATCTGAAAGCTAGTCTTTGCAGCCAGATAAGGTGTCAGGAATGGCAACATTTAGGTCCACGCCATGCTGTATAGTAGCCATTTTAAAATCACTTGTAGATTTAATCACTGCTACAAGATCATACTCTTCATACCTACATTTTGCAGAACGGCTATAGAAAAACATTTGTTGAACTGCACTCTTTACACACTATTCATCCAACCATTGTCGTCACAGAATATTTCTACCTCATTGATAAACCGATCCTCAATGAAAACCGATCCTCAAATATCACTGCCATTGGCTGACAGACAGTACACACCAGCAGTACTGACGACTGTTTGTCACAACTGGGTGTACAAATGTGTGTGGTAGAGGTCAGAGGACATCTGTGGTAATAGCTGTGACTGCTGCGGACCCACCGAACCCAAACAACCACGTATGACCTCTTTGACCTCTGACCTCAAAGAGGTGGCCAGTTCGTATTTCAAATACTCCAGGTCTTTTGAGGAGAGGATGCTGGGATAGCTGCTGCTTGTGATGTTGTTGTTGGAGGCCGTTTTCTGCAGGGAGTGCATGCCGGAGTAGATTCCGCTGATGTTGTTGTTGGATCCCATTTTGTGAAGATGCTGTAGCCGAGGGCTGGATGACGGATTGTTAAGACGAAGGTGATCGGATTTTAAACCTTCCACGTAACTTGCTTTCAACTCCTCCTCACGTTTCCGGTCCGCCCTCAATTCATATCTGAAATGAACAACACACTGTAACAAATGTAAAATAGCTCAGTATTTCCTTTCTGCAAACCGCTCCACATTTTGTGTCAAAATCACCGTAAGAAATTCATGTGTATTCTTTTGAATTGGCTCCTTACTTCCTACAGGAACTTATTGCAAATTACATAGCACCAAAACACCACCTCACTCGCTACTGACCCTGGTCGGGCTGCCAGTACAGATGATACTGCCTTCTCTCCTCCCCCTCCCCTTTTTCTGTCATGGATGGAAAAGTTGACATAAATCAACACTTGCACCTATGACAGGCATGTGCTACAACAGCTTGCTCTGAATGCACAAATGTAGTGGGTTTCCTCTGATGACTACATGTTAGAATTGCCAAATGTTTGATATCTAATAACCGATGAGTAATTAATCCATGTGCTCTACCGATGAGTAATTAATCAATGTGCTCTACTGGTGTCGTTCAACAAACAAACTTTATCAGTCCTCCAACCTTTTTTTGTTATTATTATTTCACATAAAAAAGCTATCATAAGCTTTAATAAACAAGAATTGCGCTGATTTCAATGTCTACCATAAAAACAAATGTGGTGCACTGTGATGAATATTCATAGATGCAACTATAAACCAAGTTTCATTGATCTAGGACTTACAGTTTGTGAAAAACTGATCTGAACGCAAAACTTTAAAACAAAAGTTGACACTGCCGAAAAAGTATTGCCTATAATTTGCCTTTTCTCTTTGTATAAAAGCTGAGAGAAAAAGAAGCCAAAAACATTTTATTGGTCCCCTACCAGTCCAACCTGAGGGAACTATAAGTGTCATCTCCGTCCTTCTGTCTTTCTGAGGGAACTATAAGTGTCATCTCCGTCCTTCTGTCTTTCTGAGGGAACTATAAGTGTCATCTCCGTCCTTCTGTCTTCCTGAGGGAACTATAAGTGTCATCTCCGTCCTTCTGTCTTTCTGTCTGTCCCACATCTATTTTTCCAGATGTTTTTTTACAATGCCTTAAAGATATTGAGAACATACCTCAGACTGGATATGTCTTGTTTGATCTCCAGCAGGTCGTCTTCATTCACGCTGCCTTGCCGCAGCTGTTTCTTGTGTTGGTGGATGTATCGACTCACCAGGCGACGCATAACATCCTGAAACAAAATACAGAATGTAATAGTTAGTGGTTTCCTGTAACAGTTGGATGCATCCTCTGGAGAGGACTGATTCTATACAAATGCCTATACAACAAATCCTATCTAGTACCTTCCACAAGAAGGTGGGATGGGATGTTGCCCAGTGGTAAAAAACTTGCCTGATATGCATTGGTCTCTGATTAATCCCTGTCGGTGGGTCCATTGCATTATTTCTCGTTCCAGTCAGTGCTCCACAACTGGTTTAAGAATATTTTTGTTTGTTTAACGACACCACTGGAGCACATTAATTAATCATCGGCTATTGGATGTCAAACATTTGGTAATTCTGACTTGTAGTCACCAGAGGAAACCCGCTACATTTTTCCTAATGCAGCAAGGAATCTTTTATATGCACTTTCCCATAGACAGGAAAGCATATACCACGGCCTTTGACCAGTTGTGGTGCACTGGTTGGAACAAGAAAAAATCCAGTCAGTTGAATAGATCCATTGAGGTGATTCGATCCTGCAACATAAGCACTTCAGGTGAGCACTCGACCAACTGAGCTAAATTCCGCCGCTGTTTTAAGAAAGGCTGTGGTATGTACTATCCTATCTTTGGGATGCTGAATAAAAAGATCCCTTGCTACATGGTGGCAGCAAGTTTCCTCTCTCATTATCTGTGTGATTCATAACCTATGTCTGATGCCATATAACCGTAATTAAAATGTTTTGAGTGCATTATAAAATAAATCCTTCCATCTGAAGGTGTATTTAAGAAACCTGACCTCATGATAAATGACTGCTTGTGAAATGTAAAGATTAAACCTTGAATTACATGCTCACCAAAAAATGTACATACACTTAATTTCATTTACTATTTGTAAATACAGTGACACATAAATTAACTACAAGTGCAATTTAATAGCGGTAAATAGGTCTTAATTTAAAAAAAAATATTGATATGTAAGAAATAAAAGTACTACATTCATGTCTGTTAGATACCATTTATCCAACCATTTATTATTTAAATATGTATCCAACTTGCTTTCGCTTGTTAGATATGATTTAAAACAACTCATTGTAAGGTAAATGGTATCTAACGGCCACCCGTGTAGTAGTCTTTGTATAAAACACCTGTAGTGAACTGTTCTAGTCTTACCTGATACTGCAGGAGATCTGCCACCGTTGGTATCTTTCCGTGTACCGCTCCGTTGTACATCTGTCTCTAGAAAAATAAAACATTGTTCATATAAATGATAATAGTTGATACAAGAAATAGATGGTAAACCCTCAGATTTTATAACACTAGATTGCTCGACCTTAACGACAGCACCGATGACAGATGCTGTAGTTGTGATCTGAATTGCCGTCAGTTAAGGGATTAAACGATGGCAATCTTTTGCCGATGGATAACAATTATTGTTGTCGGTTGAAGGGACGGTTTCTTGATTTTTATGTTTGTTACCAAAGTTACTAGTTTAAAATTGCTGAAGGTGGGCTCAAAACTGCCAGCTTCATCATGTTGGGGATGTGGGGTGTAGGGTGTGGGAGTGGAGGGTTGGGAGGTGGGGGTGGTGGGTGGTAGTGGAGGGGTGGGTAGGATGTACATGTAGACATGTAGCTCTGTAGTAAACAGGTCACCTGGCCTGGTTCTTATACAACTATTAGAGTCTGGACACAAGACTCCAATAGAGTCTGGACTCAAGACTCCAATGGAGTCTGGACTCAAGACTCCAATAGAATCTGGACTCAAGACTCCAACAGAGTCTGGACTTAAAACTCAATAGAATCTGGAATAGAGTCTGAGACTTTAATGTCATAACAACGCCATACAAACTGTATGCATCTGACATCATTAGAGATTGAGTCTGGACTCTAAAATGATTTATCAGCATGGGCCCAGAAGTGCGAATGGCTGTATAGTATCAACTGCAAGTCCTTGTTGGACCTGTCAGGAATTCCACAAACAGCGACCTATAAATGCAGGCCCCTAGGGCTGATCTTTCAAATCGGGGGTGGGGGGTGGGGGTTTACTTTGCATTGGGGGAAGAAACTGTGCCAGATGAAGTTTGACAATCCAAATTGTGCAAACTCCCCCCAATTGTTTTTCAAACATTGCCCCCCTTTAGGACAATTCTGGCATGTTTTTGGCTTATTACTGAAGGCATTTGGGTTTTTCACTACATTTTTAAACATTAAATGATATAAAATACATTTTTCACAATTTTAAAGTTATTTATTTTGAATATCTGATTCTGATCCGAAATGTTATTCTAATAAATTGTGTTTCAGTTGTGCTAACAATTAAGTACTAAAAGTCAAATTTAAATTTGAATGGAATAAAGGCATTAAAAAGCACCATGTAGAGACATATAATTTCCTGAATATCTCAAAATATATACAAAGATGAACTGGAATATCAGATCTAAGCAAATATAGCTTATTCATTAGTTTTGACACCCGAAATGACAAAGGATTACAAATTTACACCGTTAATTGATACATGTAGATCAAGTTAGCAAAAAAGGAAAATGTTTACCCCCTCCAAAAAATTAACCAAAAAACGTTGGGAAGGGGCTGAACTTCCTAGTCCCCTAGCTCCTACAAGCCCACACAGACTGTGACGTATATAAAACATTAAAATATCCCTTGCTGCTGTTTGGTAGCCAACATGTATGTACAGGGTTCTGTGTAGAAATGTAGGAGAGGTGGCAATTACATGTAGAAGGAAGGAAGGAAATATTTCATTTAACGATGCACTCAACACATTTTATTTATGGTTATATGGCATCGGACATATGGTTAAGGACCACACAGATATAGAGGAAACCCGCTGTCGCCACTTCATGAGCTACTCAAGGGATCTTTTATATGCACCATCCTGCAGACAAGATAGTGCATACCACGACCTTTGTTACACCAATTGTGGAGTACTGTCTGGAACGAGAAATAGGCCTATGTGGCCACCGATGGGAATCATTCTTAAACCTATCGCACATCAAGCGAGTGCTTTACCACTGAGCTTACATGTAGAAGACAAGTTGTGGTAATGCCCAGTGTGAAGTTCTGATAGGGAAAGAGTTCAACCTGACCCCCCCCCCCCCCCCCCCCCCCCACTATAAACAGCAAACCCTAAACCTAATAACGGAGGTGAGTGTCCAGCACAGCAGGCTTGAACCGTACTTTGGTATAAACCTGCCAATAACTAGACATGAAATGAAATGACTGCTTGGCATACTCATAGATCATTTGACTGATAGATTGCTAGTTTGACTGTTTCTCTTTCTCTCATACTCACAGTGTCTGATGTAGGCAGCTCTCCACTTTGTAAAGTCTGAAAAGCCAACAACTCTCAAATAAACCAGTAAACGAGGGAAATCAAATCATAAAAACAACATTTACTTCCAACAAAATACACCCTAGAATACAGACTAGAAAAAAATATTAATAAATTAAAATATAATACATACCAACTAAAGATAATGCTAACTGTACTAAAAGTGGCATTAAAAAATATTTTAAATATTACCATGCAGAAAATTAGCAGTATTACAGCAGCAAATAAATATTGCCAGTTAGCAGTATTATAAAGGTAATTAAATCATAATATTAAACATATGTGAAATGTTTGACACTTACTGCACCATATTCATTTTTATTGCTTCATTTGAGTGCTTACTAGTATATGAAGTCATGAAAAACTGTTGAATTAGAATTTAGCCACTGCAGTAACATTTGTTCAACATATTGAGTTTTTTTAATAGCATGTACAGATTATAAAGATTTATTATATTGACATTAATTGTATTAGAAGTGTAACTGGAAGAAGAAACATCTAGGGTACAGAGTGTAGAGCTAAGAGGATAGCATAAGCATAGATTGTAAAGAAATGTTTTATTTAATGACACACTCAACACATTTTATTTACAGTTATATGGAGTCAGACATACATGTATGGTTAAGGACCACACAGATTTTGAGAGGAAACCCGCTGTCGCCACTATATGGGTTACTCTTTCGATTAGCAGCAAGGGATCTTTCATTCGCGCTTCCCACAGGCAGGATAGCACAAACCATGGCCTTTGTTGAACCAGTTATGGATCAATGGTCGGTGCAAGTGGTTTACACCTACCCATTGAGCCTTGCAGAGCACTCACTCAGGGTTTGGAGTTGGTATCTGGATTAAAAATCCCATGCCTCGACTGGGATCCGAACCCAGTACCTACCAGCCTGTAAGATTATAAAGATTTATCACATTGAAACTATTTTGTTAGAATGATAATTTGAACAAGAAACATCTCCGGTACAGAAAAACAAAGAAAGAAATGTTTTATTTAACAGCGCATTCAATGCATTTTATTTACGGTTATATGGCGTCCGACATATGGCTAAGGATTACACAGATATTGAGAGAGGAAACCCACTGTCGCCACTTCATGGACTACTCTTTTTAATTAGCAGCAAGAGATCTTTTATATGCAACATCCCACAGACAGGGTAGTACATACCACGGCTTTTGATATACCAGTCTTGGTGCACTGGCTGGAACGAGAAATAACCCAATGGGCCCACCGGCGGGGATAGAACCCACACCGACTGCACATTGAGCGAGCACCTTACCACTGGGCTACACCCCGCCCCTCTCAGGTACACAGTAAAACTTAGAGGACAGTCAGTTGTGGATCTAATGCGGGCCCTCTCAGGTACACAGTAAAACTTAGAGGACAGTCAGTTGCGGATCTAATGCGGGCCCTCTCAGGTACACAGTAAAACTTAGAGGACAGTCAGTTGCGGATCTAATGCGGGCCCTCTCAGGTACACAGTAAAACTTAGAGGACAGTCAGTTGCGGATCTAATGCGGGCCCTCTCAGGTACACAGTAAAACTTAGAGGACAGTCAGTTGCGGATCTAATGCAGGCCCTCTCAGGTACACAGTAAAACTTAGAGGACAGTCAGTTGCGGATCTAATGCGGGCCCTGGAGGCCCACACCTCAAACATTTTGCGAAAGTTATATTTTTATTTTATGTTGCAGAATCTGAGGAATCACTTTGGAACTGTTTGTGGCATCTCACTGTCCCCCACCCCGCAATGTATTTTCTGGATCCACCACTGACCGCATGAAAGTAGAGATGGAATGTGCAGAACACAGTGACACACATAAAATGTACATTTTGTTTCTCATTTTTTCTTATATTGTATAATTATACATGTTTTTTTATTTAAATTAAAACAAAATAAATTATTCTTTCCTTTTTTTAATAACTTATTATTCATTACAAGTACAATGCATATTATAAATTTTATAATACATATATAACAAATATTGTTTACTAACTTTGTAAAATAAATTAATTTTTAATGTTACATTCTGCAGAACCATTAATATACATGTATATGGAAACTAAACATCTGTTTCTATTACAAGATTTAAGTCATGGCACATATTAAATGCACACCGAATAAACACCAAGCAGGATTATAGTTGAAAGAAGCAAAAGAAGCACTCGATAAGAATAATGCAGGAATGAATGCTAGAATAAGAAATGGGGTAGACAGGTGTAGAAATCGAAGGTGTCGGTTAGAAAGTAGTACGCCCCTCACCTTAAAAATACTGTCACAGTCCACAGACTCAGCAATTTGGACCGACTAATTTAGGAAAAAAAGACCAAACTAGACATTGATCATCTCAGAGAATTCTATTACAATTCTTAAAGTTCACAGTATCTGACATTTCCACTGTTACATGACCAGTTCATGGGTTAATCCTTTTACAAAATAATTCTACACATACATTGTTATTAAAAAAAACCTATGAACTACTAACTAAACAGCAAAGTATAGTTAATTATGGAGATCAAAGGATTAAAATATAATACTCATCAATGTAAAACAAAATCAGCAAACTATATCCTCTCCAAAACTAGTAAGCTTAAAAGAGCTTCGTAAATTACACCCATGATGGGGCCAATTTCACAAAACATCATAAGTTTATGTCTGCAAAAATTAGCAGTTAATTATACCGGGAGTATATTTATAAGTGTTCGGCATCTATTTCATGCAAACAATTACATTATTATGGAAAATGGAGCATTTTAAGGATGAAATGAAATGAAATATATGTACTTCTAACTATATTTGTTGTACTATGACAGTAATAAGAATTGTGGCTTAGTCGTAGATTTACGTTTACATGCAAAACTAGGCTTACGATGTTTTGTGAAATTCGGCCATGCTCATTACTGCTGCAGCTGTCACTTTAAAAAAGTAGCATCTGTATCTCATCTTCCAATTTTATCAAGATGAAGAATTGTGTAACTGAAAATTTGATAAAACAAAAACGAAAAACCAAACCATTATCTAGCACAGACAACACTAACATCCACTACGGGAACAACACAACGGCTTGCACTGTGGTGAAGTGCATCTGACGAAGTGCTTCTGGCGAAGTGCATCTGGCAAAGTGCACCACGTGTACATACTCTGATAGTTCGGTCCGAGCTCTTTCTACGCTTCCGTTCCACGTTCTGGTGAGGCGCACAGCACCGACACACGATGAAGTAGATGGCGCGGAGTAGGTAGTACACTGACTTGGGACTGATGATCAGGTTGAACGGGGTCGGAAGTGTGGAACCCTCGTCAAAATAACCCATCCACAGCTTCGAGCGAGAGAACTTCCACTCCATATCAGCATGGTTCTGAATGAATCAATGAATGAAAGAAAGAAAAAATGAATGAATGAATGAAAAGTAAATGAATGAAAGAATGAATGAATGAAATGTAAATAAAAACCGAATGAATGAATGAATGAAATGTAAATTACAACTTGTTTAGCAATTTTATTCAATTTATATTGTTCTGTGAACATACAGGTATATTATGTTAAGTACCATATGATATGTCTTATTCTGGGACATTCGGACAAAGAAGTATTACTTTTGAATAGAACCTTTCGTCATCTTGTTAAGCCATGATGGGATCTTAGTAACGAGAGCTGCAGGGTGGGGGCATGCTGTCCAACTTTCTAGAATGTTCAAGCTGTAAAGCATGAGTGCCAGGCGTTTGTTCTGAACCCCACCTAAGACCATTCTTTACTTGTCACAAAGATTGGAGTATAAACATACATTTTGTATACTGTGTTACATATTTACATGTCATGTAAGTAACTCTGTCGTTTTGAATAAACAGCGTTTCATTTACAATCTGCCTGTCTCCTGTTTTTTTAATCATTGGTTTCATTTATCATTGGTCTTACAAGCTTGCTCTCTTTAGGATCTTATATAATGAATGTTTATCGACACCCCAGCACAAAAATACACATCAGCTACTGGGTATCACAAAATGTAAGTACATGTATATACATGGTTCTTCAATTGAGTCGTTAATATTTTGTTATTTTTATATTTGTCTGTGACAGATAACTGCAATTTAATCAATCCAATGCATAATTTTGTATAGTTATCTCAACAATATACAGATTGTATAGTTATCTCAACAATATATAGACTGTATAGTTATCTCAACAATATACAGACTGTATAGTTATCTCAACAATATACAGACTGTAGAGTTATCTCAACAATATACAGACTGTATAGTTATCTCAACAATATACACACTGTAGAGTTATCTCAACAATATACAGACTGTAGAGTTATCTCAACAATATACAGACTGTATAGTTATCTCAACAATATACACACTGTAGAGTTATCTCAACAATATACAGACTGTAGAGTTATCTCAACAATATACAGACTGTATAGTTATCTCAACAATATACAGACTGTATAGTTATCTCAACAATATACACACTGTATAGTTATCTCAACAATATACAGACTGTATAGTTATCTCAACAATATACAGACTGTATAGTTATCTCAACAATATACAGACTGTATAGTTATCTCAACAATATACAGACTGTATAGTTATCTCAACAATATACAGACTGTATAGTTATCTCAACAATATATACTCAACATATACACACTGTATAGTTATCTCAACAATATACAGACTGTATAGTTATCTCAACAATATACACACTGTATAGTTATCTCAACAATATACACACTGTATAGTTATCTCAACAATATACAGACTGTATAGTTATCTCAACAATATACAGACTGTATAGTTATCTCAACAATATACACACTGTATAGTTATCTCAACAATATACAGACTGTATAGTTATCTCAACAATATACACACTGTATAGTTATCTCAACAATATACACACTGTATAGTTATCTCAACAATATACACAGTTATCTCAACACAATATACAACAATATACAGACTGTATAGTTATCTCAAATATACAGACTGTATAGTTATCAATGTATTATCTCAACAATATACAGACTGTAGAGTTATCTCAACAATATACAGACTGTAGAGTTATCTCAACAATATACAGACTGTAGAGTTATCTCAACAATATACAGACTGTAGAGTTATCTCAACAATATACAGACTGTAGAGTTATCTCAACAATATACAGACTGTAGAGTTATCTCAACAATATACA